>NC_079440.1:22846145-23026145 GCF_903798145.1 Danio aesculapii | reverse complement strand
CTATTCACAGCCCAATATATCACTCTCAGCACCTATCAGAGGAAAATCCTGCTGTGATTTTTTTCTCTCTCTTTTTTTTATTTCCTCTTCTTAATCCTTTCTCTTTTATTCTGTATGTACTCTGTCTTCAACAAGCAAGCTGTGACCTGTTCAAATATCACAGCATTACAGGCCCAAACATGCCAAACACCCATTCATTCGCTGCTAAGAGATTCTCCTCACATCTGTTTTATTGTCTCCATGTATATCCCAATATACCGTTGTTCAAACATCCACATATAAGAAACCTGGCCAATAATTAGACTCTTTATCTGCTCTGTTCAGCATAACTAACAGAGATTTGTGAATCAGAGGGAGGTTTTGTCTGACCTGTTTCTCCCTGCGCTGTAAAGTCATTTGTGTGGCTGTGTTGTGGTTGCTGAGCTCCATTAACTCGCCTTCTTCTGGTCCACATCAAAGCCACATCTGACATATGGATTATGAATGTAGAAATGACGTTTCTGAAATATGTCGCTCACTATCTTCCATTCATTGAGTTTTGCTCTGGGAGTGGAAAACATTAATATTTCATGGCAACATTCTTCATTCATATGACACTGGAAGTAGAGTGATAAAGGCAGAGGTAGAATACAATCAAACATGAAATATAGACGTAACTCTTTATATATTAAATTTTAAGTATATTTTGTGCAGTCATATTGTTGTAGATGTTACAAATAATTAACATTAAATATATAAATCTTATAAACCTTACATTTATGTATAACTTTTTTTAAATACACACATACTTTATCATTTTTAGATAGATGAAACATCACATTTTTGACTTGTTTATGAATCAATCAAATTTTGAAATGTATTTCAAAATGTATTTTATATCCTTAATAAAATGTTTTTAATATGCATTTGTCAAGAATATTTTAGATTATGTAGAAATAAAGATCACACTTTATTTTGATGGTCTGTTTGTTGAATTTAAATAACATTGCAATTAATTCTCATTAAATTATAGACAGTTAGGTTGGGGTTAGGGCTGGGGTTAGGGTTAGTGTAAGTTGACATGTACTTGCAAAGTTTCTTATAGTCAGTTAAATGTCTGTTAAATGTCTGTGTCAACAGATATTAAGCAGACAGTCTACTAATACTCAAATGGACCATAAAAATAAAGTGTTACCGAAATAAATACTAATATTAATCAATTTAGTAGTACACAGTTAGGTCCATAAATATTTGGACGTCGACACAATTCTAACATTTTTGGCTGTATATACCAACACAATGGATTTGAAATGAAACAAACAAGATGTGCTTTAACTGCAAACTGTCAGCTTTAATTTACATCCAAATTAGGTGAACACTGTGGGAGTTACAACAGTCCAAATGTGTCTCCCACTTGTTAAGAGTCCAAAAGTAATTCGACAGAATTAATCAAACTTTCACTTTTTTAATACTTGGTTGCAAATTCTTTGCAGTCAATTACTGCCTAAATGTGGAACACATACAGTGCATCCGGCAAGTGTTCATAGCGCTCACTTTTTCCAAAAAATTTTTTTATGTTACAGCCTTTTTCCAAAATAAATTCATTTATTTCCTCAAACTTCTACTCTCAATACCCCATAATGACAATTTGAAAAAAGATTTTTTGAAGTTATTCAAAATCACATGTACATAAGTATTCACAGCCTTTGCCATGAAGCTTTAAATTGAGCTTAGGTACATTCTGTTTCCATTGATCATTTTTGAGATGTTTCAGCAGCTTAATTGGAGTTCACCTGTGGTAAATTCAGTTGATTGGACATGATTTGAAAAGGCCCCATGGTTGACAGTGCATGTCAAAGTACAAACCAAGCATGAAGACAAAGGAATTGTCTATAGACCTCCGAGACAGGATTGTCTCCATGCACAAGGCTGGGGAAGGTTATAGAAAAATTACTGATGCACTGAAAGTTTCAATGAGCACAGTGGCCTTTATCATTCGTAAGTGAAATATGTTTGGAACCACCAGGACTCTTCCAAGAGCTGGCCGGCCATCTAAGCTGAGTGATCAGGGGAGAAGGGCCTTAGTCAGGGAGGTGATCAATAACCCGATGGTCACTCTTTCTGAGCTCCAGCGTTCTTCTGTGGAGAGAGGAGAATCTTACAGAAGGACAACCATCTGTGCACCACCAATCAGGCCTGTATGGTAGAGTAGCCAGATGGAAGCCACTCCCCACCTGGAATTTGCTAAAAGGCATTTGAAGGACTCTCAGACCATAAGAAACTAAATTCTCTGGTCTGATGAGACTAAAATGGAATTCTTTGGAGTAAATGCCAGGCGTTACTTTTGGAGAAAACCAGGCACCGCTCATCACCAGGCTAATACCATCCCTACAGTGAACCATGGTGGTGGCAGCATCATGCTGTGGGTATGTTTTTCAGCAGCAGGAGCTGAAGGACTAGTCAGGATAGTGGGAAAGATCATTGCAGCAATGTACAGAGACATCCTGAATGAAAACCTGCTTTAGAGTGCTCTTGACCTCAGACTGGGACGACGGTGCATCTTCCAGCAGGACAATGACCCAAAGCACACCACCAAAATATCAATGGAGTGGCTTCACAACAACTCGGTGAATGGCCTTGAGTGGCCCAGCCAGAGCCCAGACCTAAATCCTATTGAACATCTCTGGAGAGATCTGAAAATGGCTGTACACCGTCGCTTACCATCGAAGCTGATAGAGCTTGAGAGGTACTGCAAGGAGGAATTGGCAAAAATTCCCAAAGACAGGTGTGCCAAGCTTGTGGCATCATATTCAAAAATACTTGAGGCTGTAATTGCTGCCAAAGGTGCATCAACAAATAATTGAGCAAAGGCTGTGAATACTTCTGTACATGTGATTTAAAAAAAAATATTTTTTTATTTTTTTATTTGCAATAATTTCAAAAAATCTTCTTTCACATTGTCATTATGGGGTATTGTATGTAGAATTTTGAGGAAATAAATTTATTTAATGCATTTTGGAATAAAGCTGTAACAAAAAAAATTTGGAAAAAGTGAAGCGCTATGAATACTTTCCGGATGCCTTGTAGACATCACCAGACGCTGGGTTTCATTCCTGATGGTGCTCTGCCAGGCCTCTACAGCAACTGTCCTCAGTTCCTACTTGTTCTTGGGGCATTTTCCCTTCAGTTTTGTCTTCAGCAAGTGAAATGCTTGCTCAATCGGATTCAGGTTTGGTCACCACTACACTTTATATGTTAGAGATTATCATTTTTAGTATTGTACATTCATA
The DNA here is from genome assembly GCF_903798145.1 of Danio aesculapii. Lineage (NCBI taxonomy): Eukaryota > Metazoa > Chordata > Actinopteri > Cypriniformes > Danionidae > Danio > Danio aesculapii. The sequence goes on along the minus strand of NC_079440.1, from coordinate 23,022,876 downwards.
AACTTACATTTTTAAAATATTAAACAGTTCATTGAATTATACTTTTTTGTTTATTAAATAATATAAAACATTAATTAAATGCAGATGTTAAATTACAGTATGTTTCCCAGTGATGGGTTGCAGCTGGAAGGGCATCTGCTGTGTATTACATATGCTGGATAAGTTGGCGATTCATTTCACTGTGGCGGTCCCTGGTTAATAAAGGGAATAAGCCGAAAAGAAAATTAATGCATGAAATTACATTATAAACTATAAAATACACTAATATATATATATATATATATATATATATATATATATATATATATATATATATATATATATATATATATATATATATATATATATATATATATATATATAATCTAATGTATTTACCCCATGCTTTTAAATCTGTAATAGACACCGCACATACAGACACACAAAATATATATAAATATAATGCAATTATACAACAGTCTTTCCACGTGAGGACATTTTAATTGGAAAAACATGAATGCTGAAAAAAAAAATCTTGAATTCATTTCCATTTATTAGGATCAATTTACTCCAGTAATTGCTTTAACATTAGCAGATAATTGTCACATACAGGGCCCTCGTGTTTGCAGTTAAAACACTAAATTACTTGAACAGATGTGAGGCTGACCTTTGTTCCAGTGAAACAAGCGAGCCGCGTTCAACTATCTCAGCTATGTTGTGCACAGTATACCGACATTAAAGCGTATCTATATATATATAACTGGAAAGACAACACATTATAATCAAGTAATTATTATCGCAACTGTTTCTTCTGCTGAAATGAGGAGAGTTGTTGTTTAACACCAGCTGTTGCTGGACTACAATCACCTGTTGCTCATAAAAGTATTTGGGAGATCCTGTATCCGTTACACATTATACCGGCACCACAAAGTAAAAATAACCAGAGGACGCTTTTAAACTTGAAGGTTAGATGAGCATTTGATCACTGGACAACTGTTATGGTTTCACAACAAGACATTGTTTTGTTTTAACTCGCACAGAAAAGAAAAGAAAAGAAAAACGTCTTTGGAGCTCTGTGATTTTCCCCTGGAATCGCTTTGTTGAGAGTTATTTAAATGTACTTTAGCTCGGTTCTCTCTACAAAAGAGACCAAAAGACATTCCTTGAGTTTTACAACTGAGGCAAACTCTGCTAAAGCGTTCAGGAGATGGCTGTGTTTTTAGACCGGCTAATTTGAATTCCTGATGGTCTGAGAAAAAAAAAAGGCAAAGCCTTGCACCTGTTATGACTACACTCTCCATGTTGATTTAATAAAGGCATTTAAAAAGTGTATTTCCAGAAAATAAATGTACATAGTCCATTAAGACAGTGCAGTTCCAGTGTCTGACAAAAAATTTAGCAATATTATTATGAATGAAGATGCCAGGAACAGCCTAAAATAGCACCATATGAGACACTTTGAACATTTTAGTTTTATGGTGTGAAGTCCATTTGGGTAATCTATAAAACATTTTGGGAAATGACATGGTTTTGTGGATATTAAAGGTTCTTTGTGGAATCATTGATGACAATAAATAACCTTTTAAAATCTATCTTGGGTGAGGAATAGGAATGGAGAAAGTTAAAGGCCTAGTGAAGTGCTTCAAAATCTGCAAGTTTTTATTCAAAGTTTGATGTAATCTCAACTGAAACATGAAGACTGGGATGTACAGTAGCTCCTCCCCTTTTAAAAAATAGTCAATAGTATTTTGTTTGATCTCGGACAGTGGGATTGGTTGAGCTCAAGTGCATCAAAGGTGAAGGCTGTCTCCGAAATTGCCTACTACTCATTAGATACTGCATTTGAATTTGAATTTACTACTCAACTGTTAGAAAAGTACATTCTATACAGTATGAATGGGAGTAGTAGGGTTGCACGATTTATCAGTACTTTGGTAGCATCGCCATACTATGACTCCAAAATACTGGTGGTACTGGTCTGTAAACAGTAGTATTGTCATTACAGTTGTGCCAGAAAATAATCAATAGACAACTTTATTTTACTTTTATTTTAACTGTCTGCATACGGGTCGTAGTTGGCTGCTGTCATGACAGATCATATGGCATGATCAATAATTTATTCATTTAGTTAGTCTATTATTATTATTGCAATAACAACAAAAGAGTCACAGTATATACAAAAAAAAACAAAAACAGAAATGTTTACCCATAACTGTTATTCAGATGTACAAATAAATCATTTAAGCCTCCTAGTCATTGACTTTTACTAAAATTGCCTTATTTACAATTCCCAGATTTTAAAAATAGTTTAGATAAAAATAGATTAAAAAGTGGGACATTTATACCTATAAGCTCCAGCGTTGGTCAAATTTACTATCTATAAAAAATGCCTGTATTTATGCACTGCTTATTTTTTTAATTACTCACCAATGACTTTTACTTTCAATTTTACTCACTGAATTGGTGGTTATAATAAATTAATAAAGTCACAGTGACTAAAAGAAGGCAATTCGTAGAGCTATTAAAAATGCAAACAGCAATAAATGATGGAGAGTCTGGAGAAAAAAAGCTATGCATCAGAGTATAATAGCTCAAATTGAGATATTTTTAACCTACTCATAACCTACTCCTAAAATAATCTTGTTATCCTGAAATAAGTCTAGATACTTTTTGTTAACTGACAAAAAGCTGTGAAATAGTATGTTTGTTTTTTAGCAATTTCTAAACATTCAAAAACAATATGCGAGATCGAAGTAGTTGGATGACCTACTACTTCTGGAAAAATTCTGAAGTGCGCATTCAATGGGTGCTATGCTATCATATGATGTCACGTGAGAGAATTCATGAATGGGAGTAAATTGAAGCAACTGGGTAGGTCAAGTGATCATGACAAAATGGTGGACATGGTAAATCCAAATTCCTTTACCACTCACATTCATACTGTGTAGAACATACTTTTCTAACGGTTGAGTAGTATGTAGTATGTTCTAATTTTAATAGTACTATTAACATTCATAATATATAGAACATACATTTAATTTACTCAAAAAGTAAAGTCAAATTCAAATGTAGTATGCAGCTATGATGTCAAAAAAAAAAAAAAGTTGATCTGTTTAGGTGAATCTGCAACTCATTTGGATGTTTATTTCTTCTAAATGGGAATGTTAGCACTGTTTTGGAGAACACTTGCTTATAGATTTCCTGAAGACAAACATACCGATACTAACATAAAAAAAAATGTGGACCTTTATGTGTACCTCAGCATGCAAATGAACAGTAAGATGAATTTCAGCAAAATACACATTTTCACGTCAGGTCAGTAAAGATGTAAGTTTTAGTTTTTTTCAAAGTTACTTTCTTAGGGATATGTAAAGTCTGTGTAAACCTGAATTTGCTATACTTTTATTGTGGAAACATGCACAAAAGCCTGCTCAACAAAAAGTACAAAAATTATTCATAAATGTAGCAACACCAAAGCTCAAAAAATATAAATGTATTAACTTTAAAAAGGATGTTTTCATCTGATGAAGTCTGCTCAAAACGTCATTTTTCAAGTTAACAAATTAATGTTTTTGGAGCTTTGTTATTGCCACCCCTTTGAATAATTTTTATACTTTTATTGGGTAAATAATGTTCTGTATATCATTTTGTAATATATTTCATTTGCTGACTTAAAGTGCCACTTTTTCAGTCTATATGAAAAACTAGTTTTGTGTTTTTTTAAAAAAATGGGGGGCTCAAATGCAAATGGTGACAAAATGAAATGCACATGTATTTGATGGTCTGTCTAAAGCACGTATCAGTCACACAAGTTCAACAATTTATAGACTACTGGACTGTATGTGCACAGGTTTGTAGTGTTTCTTTATAAATTAACATTGCCAACTAGTGTCCTGGCACACATAATACACAGTTTTTAAATTTTTGTCAATATGAATTGATATAACTGAGTATTTGTTTTTGTGTGGACTGTGTATTAGGTGCAAACTTTTTTATTAAATTGATTTATTGTTTATCTATTTATTAGCTAGTTGGCAAGAAAAGATTTGTCATGGTCATTTGGTTGAACTTGATATTTAATAATAACTAAACCTAAAATAAAGTTAAAGTTTTCAAAATAAAAAGTAACAAAAGTTATTTCTATAGGAACCACTCACTACAACATTTTTAATGAACCTAGAATACCATCTACCAGTAATACAACTAAAAGTCACTGTCAGAACGTTCATTTTTAGGACCATATAAATAACTAATTATTTGCAGTTTATCAAAGATGCAGTTTTAGACTAGTTTTAGCCACAAGCTATATAACGCAATTTAAAAAAGAAAAAGAAATGATGGATATGATGAAAGATTGTCACCATGCTTCTTGTCCACCTGTCTAACAACTGAGTGCGGATTATAGCAGGGCATTCTGGGAATGCAAATCAGGCCCTCTTCATACCCATTAAGTCGAGCAACAGCTTCAAACGGCGATTTGTTCTGCAAATAGCCCATTCAGACCAGGCCCAAAAAGCTGCAACACCTTTCTCTCCCCCTTCGGTAATTGAATCTTCAAAGAGGGCATTTCAACCCCCCCACCCAGTCCTCCGTCCTACAAGCACCGCCGAGTGAATAGCATGTTCATATGAAAAGGGAAGAAAGTATACATGTTTATCCATGTTCAATTAGCCACCCCATCATCTGCATTCATAATTGCGGCATAAGAACACGCAGACACACAATTAAGGAACAGATAGATGGCACTGCATTCATCAAAAAAAAACAAGCATAGTTTTGCTAATGAGCACTGAAACTCGGCGAGATGAATTACAACGAACATACAATCCCCCTTTGGTCTCCTGAAGGAAAATTGGACGTTCTTTGAGATTCTGTATATGGTTCATATTGAGTGATTTGAGAAAAGAACACCTGTAAGAGATTCAGGACCAACCCAAACGTACATAAAGCTGCTTAAGACAAGACTCTGCAAGAAGAAACAGACATTCACTTGTCAATTTTGAGTTATCCGCTTGTTAAGTCGTGATGTATGGAATACTGTTTTTGGGTCCAAGCCACTACTCATTTGAATAGACCCTGTTCACATTTCTGAGTTTCTCAAGGGTGGAAGTCGTCATAGTTGGGTAAACTTAGAGCGCAGTGAATGGGAGAGTACAGCAAATAATTTTTTACAAACTTATTTGCTGAAATAATAAAAGAAAAACTCCTTGATGGTGTTATCAAGACTTTCAGAAAAAGGAAAAAAAAAAAATAGTGTGAGACTGATAACGTCAGCCAGAGGAGAGAATAACACCAAATTTACTCTCTGCCCCATAGACGTCGCATTAGAAACACTTTGCACAAGCGGTAATTTGTTTATTGTAATTTGAAGCAAAGATTATGTAGTACATTCATAAGTGCATATAAATGTTCATGTTTTTTTTTAATCTAAATTATTTAAGAAGTAAAAACAAAAAACGCGTCTTAACAGTCTTGTGAAAAGGGTCCATTGAGGAAAAAACTCATTTATGACCAGTTTTTAGTCATATCACATAGTCATACCTGCCAACATTTCTCTTAAAATTTGGTAGACCGGAAAGGGGGAGGGGGTGGGGTGTTCGGGGGTGAGGTGTCTGAATAATACTGTTAAGAACCGGGTTGATAACTATACTGTGGTGTTATTAACTGTACTATGGAGCGTGTTTTGGGCGGCCGCTGCTATCGGATACTATACCAAAGTTGGCGACCACTTTCTGGCCATCAGATATTAGGCATGGATATATATATTGCAATCATGATTTTTGAAAGTAATATATCAATTTGTAACAGTTTATTACCATTTGTTGAGACTCAATACAGTTTGATGTGTGACGTCCCACTTAACAAGCAGATTCTGGCATGTTTTGTTTTTAGTTCAATGGTAAGAAAATGTACAAATTACAATTTTAAAAGTAGCTTCTGTGGCATTTTATTTGTTTTATCTATTGTCTGTAGATTAGGCTTGGGCAGTAATACAGTAATATGGTACACCGCAAGATTTAAAAATAGAAAAGGTATCAGTTTCAATAACGTTATACCGTCACAAAAAATGCACTTATACAGAAGACAAGGATTAAATATTAAATACAATTTATTTAACGCCTTAAAATGCATAGGCGTGGTTGTCATCACAGGACAGTGTGGAGAAGGAGAGAGCTGGTGATAAATGGTGAGTCGCACACCATGTAACCTGGTCTAGAAAAAGAACACAACTTCTGTAGTTTGGCAGTATTTTTGGCTTCGACCAAATGAGATGGGAGAGGTGGTAAATACAGACGAGGCAATTTTCAAATTGTGCAACAAATAGGTGACCACGAGAGATGGAAATACCTTAAACCCAAGCTCGCATTTACGAAACCACCATGCTGCGAGGATGGACCAGAGTTCACTTAGTGCAACTGTTTTAACGCCTCCTGATGCAGGACCAACAACATCTAGGTCCACCGCCAGTATATATGCAGCCGACAATAATGGGGGCCTTCGGTAAATAAAACAAAAAAGTACAAAATGTACTATGTCTATTGGAAAATCTGTACTGATGCATTGAAAATATACTTGGTGCAGGAAATGGTCTCTTTCCACACAGTGGAAAAACATTCTGTCTGAGCCTTACGACATATATTTTTTAAATTATTCACGGTAGTACCATATATCGAGGAAAAATAAGGAGGAGGTTTTGACGGTATCTAAATTTGCATTCCGCCCAAGCCTACTGTAGATTTAAATTAGATAAATATATATGTATTTTTATAATTATAATGTTTATAAAAGCAGTTTTTTCCAATTTAGTTTTTTTTCCCATTTGCAGTGTGTCATAAACATCCACTTCGGCAGTACACCAAACCTTACAGTATTTAAACCTTATATTCTAAAGATTTGTACAGAGCGATACGTTCAAATGCACTCTGCCTGATTATACACACAGCATTTTATTCTACAAAAAACAAACAAACAAACAAAAAACAAACAATTGGAGGTAAAAATAAATAAACCTGGCTGTTTGCAATTCTGAAATATGTCCCAACTACCTCTGTAAATATTTTGTCAAAATTAAATAAATAAATACTACTAATAATAAAAATAATAGTAGCAGTAGTAATAGTAGTAAAAGTAATAAGATAGCAATATCATCATCATCATCATTATTATTATTAACTTGTTAGATTTTAAATATTAACTTGTTCATTATTATTAAGAATATCATTATTCATAATAATAGTAATAGCAATGACACTAATAAATAAAATAAACAAGATTTCTTTATCCAACGTTCAGACTTTTGTGCTACAAAATATATGCAAATGAGTGCATACATAATGCCTTGTATGCATATTACAGAAAATGTTTTACCCTAGTAGCCTGCAGTGCCTTTAAACACATAATCCACAAACATCACAGAGCATAAAGACTCATTTGTTTGCCAGATTTCAAGAACGTTTGAGACAGAAACACAAGATTTATATAGGATTAAAAAAGGGATTTTTTAATCTCATTTTTTTATTAATTAAATACACCATATTGGAGCAAATGTCTCTGGAAAATATCACAAATAGATTCTCTCTCATTCCTCATTTATAGATCGACAGCTATGAGCTTCATTATTATTTTTTTTTATGCTTGTTTGTTTGTCTGCGTGATTTTTAGGTTCGAAAAGGGAAAAGGAAACAGGATTAGCTGCTGTGTAGTATGTACGGTAGCCACAATGGGACAAAAACATTTACATGCATACATACTGTACATGGTAAGTTTTACAAATACACCAAGAGTGTTCATGATTTGATTTTTTTCCACAAAAAAAGCCACGGATACTTCTTTGAATCCAGTCCTCGGGATTTTTATATCATCCGAAATGAAACACATTCCCTTTACAACATCTAAAATATAGAAAGAGAAGATACCATGTTGTGAAGAAAAGGAGAATAGACAAGGTAGGAGAAAAAAATAATAAAGAAAACATCAAAAAAAAAAAAAAAGAAGTTCAGTGTTCCCCCACTACATTTTCAAACAGGTTTTATGAAAGCATATTTCAAAAAAACGGCTTTCTCGTTCTGTCTGTTTTTACCCCCGAAAAACGTCCTCCGTCTTTGAGTCGCTCGGGATCAGAGGTCTCTCTTGGGTCAGTTCATGGAGTCCTCAGTTTTCCCCCTCCAGGGCCTCATGGGTATTTTTCATCCATGATTCAGGAGTTTTAGGGGTAAAGGGTGACTGTTGCAGGTCTGCGGTAGAGCTCAAGCCTGAGATTGGCGCTCTGGTTCGGAGTAGCGGAGCATTAAGAAGTGGGATGAGGGTCCAATCCGAAAAAAAAGTCTTCGGTGGCAATGAGCGAGGGGCTGAAATGAAGGCACACATCCTGCTTGGAGCAACACCTACGTCCTAACACACCTAAAAAACACAGAGAGAGAGAGACTTGTTAGACAAACCAACACTCAAAAAAAGATTTTTGCTGCTTGTTCAAACTACAGGCTGGTTTATACTTCTGTGTCGAGTGATCATCATGACCCACAGTGCTTGCCTTGCGTGTTCCCTAGCATTTATATTTCTGCATGCTGTTTGTGTTGCTCTGCATTAACACTTCTGAAATGCTAGCTGGCAGTAGGTATTTATATGTTCCACCATGTCGAGTTTCTTCGCTGGTGTTTTGTTTTTTCTGAATGCTACCTTAATGTACAAGTAGCTAAAACTCGCTCATTCAGGCAGGAACCAGCAGATGTGCAACAACTTTAATCATAAGGTAAACACAAAAGAAAACTTTCCACCTGGAGCTCCTTCATGGGACTCCACACTTGTAAATACTGGTTGTCAACACTAAGTTGTCAATTAATAAGAATATGTCAATAACTCAATTTTGACAAAAATGTCAGATAGAACCTTATAATTCTAAGGTGATGATTTGTAACTGTATTTTGAGGAGCCACTAACATTTCCTCAGCAAGTTGATAACAGTTTAGAGCAGTGTTTCTCAACCACATTCCTGGAGGACCACCAACACTGCATGTTTTGGATATCTCCTTCGTCTGTCACTCCCATTACAGGTCTTTAAGTCTCTGCTAATGAGCTGATGATTTGAATCAGGTGTGTTTGGTTAAGGAGACATGGGCTGTTTCTCAATAGGTGTTCTTCAGCGTTCTTGTGTTCACTTGTCATGTCATCATCAACTGCCAAAGTTCAGTTACAAATCTCAAGACCATAAGAAAGGAGGACGCGTGAAATTTCCTGGATGTGTTCTTGATATCAAGGATGCATCAATGAAGAAGTCCCAGAAATCATGAGGTGGGAAGCACAGCATTTTATATAGATGTATTTATTTAAAGTTCAGAGACATAATTTATTTATCTCAGAAGATTCCCTAAATGAGACTGTGAATGTAAACATTAACATGGAAAATCTTAATCGAGGCATAAACACATTAAGGGTGTTTATTTGCTGAAATTCATATTAAAATTAGTTTAATTTGTATCGTACAAAGTACATTTATATGGTTTTCATGCATAGTATATATTGTGGAAAGGGGAAAAACAATACAATTATGTATGAATGCTGTAATGTTTAAACAACTTTCTGTTAAAAACGCGTGAAGGTCATGTGACCACCAGGAAGAATGCAGCATCTCATTTCTAACAGGACGCGTTCTGTGTTCTCGCAATCTCCCGAGTTCGTTCTTCTGAGGAAACTTGGCAAGAACGATCTCCACAAGAACACCAGTCCGTTTTCAGTGTTTATGGAATTGAGAAACAGCCATGGAAAAAGTGCAGAGCTGGTGGTCCTCCAGGAACGTGGTTGAGAAACACTGGTTTAGACCAGTCATTTTAACTATAAAAATCTGAAGCACAGCACTGTCATCTTTTTAACATGATCCAATGATGATAATAGTGTTTTCAGTGTTAAAGCTTCACGATTATTCTTATCATAAAATATATTTAATAATTATATGTTCTGTATACAGTGTGATATTTTGCTACACGAAGAAGATAATTAGCTTTGAATGCTGGCCTTGACATAATTATGAAAATTAAATAACTACAAAATTATTACATTAATTAAAAAAAAAACTGCTTTAAAATCTATCATTTTATTAGTCTAACAACTTATATAAAGCAAAGAAATATCAGTCAAAAACAAATGTCAAAAAAAAGCATGTCCTTTTAAACCCTTCAATTTCTTTTGTCAAACGAAGACCGCCCGCTCTGCTAAAGCCCCCTGCTTAACTTATTGATCAGTAAGGCTTTCCAATCCATCTGCTGCCCTATTTCCTCAGCATTTGAAGCACATATTGTAAAGTAAGTCTCTTTTGTGTCTCATTTCTAACAATGATGTGCCACAGTCCCCAGGGTGCTAAGTTCTTGCGCAGCCGACACAATTATCCCAATATCCAAGTGCTGCTTTCACAGACAGTTACGGCAAACTTTTTCCCCCCTAACATTCTCCTTCCTTTTGTTTTTTAAACATTCTAGGGGGGCAATTAGTTACTAAGGGGTTTCAGACTACTGTAATAGTAATTGCAAGCCCCCCACGCCACCCCACATTGGAGGGCTAATTAAAGAGACGGAGGCTGTGAAGGTTTGGATCCCCTGGGTTCAGGCTCAGCATGAGAAAGGTAATTTGTCTGTCCTGAACAAAGAGATTAGGAAGAAGCCGGGGAGCTACTTAATAAATGAGCATCAAATGTCCTCAGCCGTGGACACGGACAGCACCAATTATGTCACCATGAAATTGCACATAATAAAAACAATGGCTGCCGGACGAGGCCTCCTATCTGTCTGGGGAAACGTTCAGTCGCTTCTCTCCCTCTCTCTCTCTCTCTCATACACACACACAAACGCAAGCGCCATTCTCTACTGGTTTACCTCAATTTCCAGCTCAATTTTAATCCACTTTTTTCAGCATGTGATTACTGCATTTCAAATTACAGGTTGCACATTCAGTTTGGGAGACTTACATTCAAAAAGAACTGAAACAATCACTTCATTTATAAAGGTTGTGCTACAAATAATCCATAATTGTGGGGAAAATGGACTTTGTATCACTGCACAGTAGAATTTGATGTAGCAAGGGGGGATTCAGGTGATTCGGAAGACCCACCCCTCACTGACAAAGGTTCAGAATATGTCTCATACATGAGCTCATTTGTCCTATTTTCACTGCTATGCCATTAAAAATAGTGAAAATTTTCAATTGAAAAAGGCTTTAAGACCAAGCGGAATCCTCTGTTGGCTGTTGTGACTTCAGCTAATCAGTTTTGTTCAATGCAAACTGTTATTTTTCATCAGTCCAACATCCAGCAGTACAAGACAACATACAATCGGATGTAAGTGAAGTCATCTTTCGCTACTGTATTGTTCTTAAATTTAATTTAAATTGTTCTTAAAGTAACTTTTATTAAATCTTGGACCTTATTCTTGAAACAAAAAAATGACCAATAAAAGGCCCATATTAAAATTAAGTTGAACACCAATTTGACTATTGTTGTTATCTATGAATTTTCAAATGTACTTTTTTTACAAGAGAGGCTCATTTATTTTTTCTAATGATAACTGATATGATAAATTAGTATTTTAAAAATAAGTATTGTATTCATATTTCTTTATTCGAAATATTTAGGAAACATTTTTTGTACATGAAAAAGTTTGGTTATGATGACCATCCGACAAGCTAATCCGGCTTAATGTCACTAAAATGCAATATTTAAAGCTCATAAATAAATAGAAAGGTTACACTTTTTATTTGATGGTCCATTGGACAACTTACACTATCCCTAACCCCGACCCTAACCCCAACCCCAACCAGTCTACTCATAATCTAATGAAAATTAAATTCAACAAACAGACTAAAAATTCAACTTAAATTCAATCAAAATAAAGTGTGATAACTGCAAAAATCATATGAACATTTTCATATTAGTCAATAATATTACTGAAAATAATTTAAAACTGAATAAATAAAAGTTACACAAGTAAATAAATAGACTCAATGATGGGCTAAAAATCTGTGGAAATCAGCAGATTTCTGCGTGTGTAGATTGCGTGTGGGCCTACTTATGAGTCATTTAAACTGAAATGACATTAAACTGACTTAAAGGGATAGTTCACCCAAAACTGAAAATTCTGTCATCATTTACTTGTTCCAAACCTGTTTGACTTTCTTTCTTCTGTTGAATACAAAAGAAGATATTTAGGAAAAAGTTGAAAGCCTGTAACCATTAACTTTTGTAGTATTTCATTTGCTGCTATGGAAGTCAACGGTTACAGGTTTTAATCTTCTTCAAAATATCTTCTTTAGTGTTTATCAGAATAAAGACACATAAAGAACCACCTGGTGAGGGTGAGTAAATGTCAAGTAAATGTTTATTGTTGAGCAAACTATCCATTTAAAACAGCTTGTTTTAACAGCTTAAAATTCAAGTTATAAAAAACAAATATCTTAGTTTAATAAGTAATACTTTACATAACTGTTATCATTACTAATCATATCATATTTACAGTTGAAGTCAGATTTATTAGCTCCCCCTTTGAATTTTTTTTCTTTTTTAAATATTTCCCAAATGATGTTTAACAGAGCTTTCTTCTGGAGAAAGTCTTATTTGTTTTATTTTGGCTAGAATAAAAGCAGATTTTATTTTTTTAAAAACAATTTTAAGGTCAAAATGATTGGCCCCTTGGGTTTAATAATTCTGATTTAATTCTTAATTCTGACTATATAGTGCACGATTACCGCAAAACATCACAGGACGTAGAAAAAAACCTAAACTGCCATATTTGAGCACTGCAATCTCAGAAACGATGCACAGCGAATCTTTCACAGCAGCTCGGCATGGCTAAGGTTTCATCATAAGCATTTAAATCTCTTAGCATCAAGCGAAAAGGCGACTGTTTAAATATCTCCCGAGGACACGTGGACCTTCTCCACTCCTGCCGGTGAAAAAGGGCGTCTGGGTGTATTTAAGAACTCTCTCTCTACTATAATTAAAGCAGCGCGGCCAATATTCAGATTGCATTTTAGCATTAATAATTCAGCTGTTTTCACTACAATTGATGTCGGCACATAAATAAACAATGAGGCCTCATATTTACACAGCGCCAGCCGCCGAGCGAGAGCAGGAGGAGGAATGGAGGGACGGGGGCTTAAACAGACATTTAAAATTAAGCTTGATAATGCGAAGGCTTTCAATTTGAAACGCAACACGCTCTTGGAGCTAATTTGTAAAAGTGACGATGCCTTAAAAGGCCTCTAACGGAGCACTGAGCTTAATGGAGCTCTTTCTCCGCTCTTTCATCCAACTATTTTTTTCCCCCTGTTGAAGGTGAAATAAATGTTCACTAGGAGACTCAACAACTGTCCGATCACTCTCTCTCTCTCTCTCGTACGCACTCCCATATCCCTGTTGTCTCCATATCAATACTGATTATGTGTCACTGAGCCGTTATTTTCAGTGCTGCCGAGTGATACAATCGGCTGGTGGCTGACTGCACAATGAAGTCTTATTGCAGACGGTCCCAAAGGCGAGAAGGGGAATTAGGTAAATAATTTGCCTGCTTGGCGTCTGGTTTTGTTTATTTAAAGCTTGCTGTGCAGCGTCAGAGGAGCAAATAGTCAGACAGAACTATGGCGGTGAAAACATGGCTGAAAAATGGAACAGAATGCTTTATGCAAGCTAGCTATTATATTGTTATAGAAGCCTTCTTGTAAAACCAAAACAAAGAAAAGAAAAGACACCATCTTTTTGCTGCATCTTTAGTGAGCATATAAGGGATATAAATTGGTTATGGAAATCTGTGACAAATAATTTTGCATCTGCACATGAATTATATAGAATCGGTACTGAATATGGGTCGTGGTTAGGAAGAGGAGAGAATAATTTTTACTTTGCTTACCTACCCTAGTACTTAAAGACTTACATTAGCTGTGATCTCATTTGAGAAAGTTAGCATTAATAGTGATAAATTGTCTTTTAGCTGGGATGAAATACGCTCGGGCTGCACGGTGATGCAGTGGATAGCACATTCGCCTCATGGCAAGAATGTTTTTGGTTCGAGCCCCAGCTGGGTTAGTTGGCGTTTCTGTGTGGAGTTTGCATGTTCTTCCCGTATTCGCGTGGGTTTCCTCCAGGTGCTCCGGTTTCCCCCACAAGTCCAAAGACATGCAGAATACAGTAGGTGAATTGGGTAGGCTAAATTGTCCGTAGTGTATATGTGTGAATGGATGTGCAGGGATGTTTCCCAGTGATGGGTTGCTGCTGAAAGGGCATCCGCTGCGTAAAACATATGCTGGATAAGTTGGCGGTTCATTCCACTGTGGCGACCCTAGATTAATAAAGAAACTGAGCCAAAAAGAAATTGAATGAATGAATGAATTACGCTCGTCCTCCAGATCTGATTATAGGTTAGGAGCTCAGCATTACATATATTGTTTTTTTAACATATTCTTTAATATTATAAAATGTGTACATAAAAACAAAAGCAATTTAATAGAAGACTGATTCAATGATTGTGCTTGGCTAAATAATGTCTGTGTCAGATGGATTTTTTTTCAGTCAGAACAGTTTTTTCATAAATCAGTGCTGTAACTAAAGCAAATTGTCGGCAAAACCTCAAATCTCTGCCCCATCTCCATTTTGAATAAATTGCAGTTTGGCAGATCACAGAGCTTGTTTGCAGTGCAAAAGTAAATAAAAACTGTTTTTTTTTTTTTCACATACATACAGTGCATTTTTTGTTTTTTAACCTAGAATTTGTCTGCTTGTCACCACCAATATTATCCTATATAAGTTTCTTTCAATAAACTTATAGATATTTTAAGAACAGAAAAACTGGGCACCCATTTTAATACAATGTATATATATAATTTAGAATTAGCAGATCACAAATATATATATATATATATATATATATATATATATATATATATATATATATATATATATATATATATATATATATATATATATATATATATATATATATATATATATATATATATATATATATATCCGCTGTCGCCACTGGCTTGCATGGTTCAGGATCTGTAGAGCTGCGCATCGTTGGATTTGCTCTTCAATATTTGGACTCTCAGTAGTGATTATTAAACCACACTGAACTGAGCTAAACTGAACTGAACTTAAACACTACAAACTTAACTACACTGTTCCTATTTACTGTGACCTTTTATGTGAAGCTGCTTTGACACAATCTACATTGTATAAGCGCTATACAAATAAAGGTGAATTGAATTGAATTGAATATATATATATATATATATATATATATAATTGATATATAGTTGCGGAAAGACATTGGAGTTGCAGTTATTTCTGGATGAATTGTGTGGAGAACAATGCCATCGCGGTGTACCCTGTTTTTTTCTTCATAATTTTTTTTGTCTAACAGAAGTTACTTCAACAATGCAAAAAAACATCTGGTTGTCTTAATTTCCACTGATTAACCTTATGAGACATTTTTGATTTTACATTTAAGCTCCATTTAACTTTGATTTAGGTGAACTGTTATCACACAAGAAACTTTCTGCATATATGTGAAGCCATGCTAACAAGTAGCAGGTTTGGAGTTTTTCATCCAGGAGTGGTATGCGGATATATGAAGTGATTAGAAAAATGTAAGTGTAAAACTTAGATGACAGACTATGGCTCTTACTTTCTGGTCAGGCAGTAGAGGGTTAGTCTGCAGTGAACTCAAATGGCCATTGATGAGTGCTGTGGGTCTGTCGTGTTCGCAAAACAAGCTGCCGTTGATGTAGTGAAACCGGTCACCAGGGACCAGCCGGTTCCGGCAGGTAGAACATGTGAAACACTGCAGGAAACAAAGAATAGGACTATATTACCAACAATCCTCAGCACATTATTACCAACACATAACCTACAGAACATTTTCTCGAAAGGTGGAGCTATTATCCAATTAATTATATTAATTTGCAATTATTTCTGCTGAGGGTTCTACAAGGACACTTAAAACCCTAATTAAAATGTACATAAAATACATTTGATTTGGTATCAATCATAAGCTTATGAAAAACTTTTCAATAGAATGCCTTCAAACAATCAGCAAACTCTATGGAGTGTGAAAGGATTCTGTAATGCAATTGAGCATTTAATTTCAGAGCAGAAGTGGTCACTTCAAGATAAAAGGTTACCTTGAGATGGTACACGTTTCCCTGTGCCCTCATAACCAGTTCACTGGCTGGGATGGACTGACCACATGCACTGCATGCCCCACTGTTCCCAAATAACCTAGAACAAGAAACAGAAAACATGTTAGTAGTTCCAATGCAACATATATCCAGAGCACTGAATATGTCTTAGATGAAATAGCGGACATCTGTGAAATTGTGATAACATGTAAATGACCATCAGCAAAATATGGCAGAAGATATCCATCAATCAATATAATGTCACACCAAGATATCATGACCAATATTTTAAACATTAATGATCCATTTTAATATATATATAACAAGTGTAAACAAAGGCAGTTGTCTGCAAAAACTATTTATTTATTTGCATTTTTTTCCAATTCAGTGACATTTTATAAATAACAAATTGGATGCCGTTCTTTAAATAAACCTACTGTATAAGAATTATTATTGTTATACTACTGTTTGAAACATAACATTAACAACTACATGCACAAAAAAAACAAAACATTTTGGTAGGGCATATATTGCATACAGGCTCCCTTGTTGTTCATTACGAAATATTGCTACACTACTATTCAAAAGTTTAAGTTGTTTTTATTTTTTAAAGAATTTATTTCTGGTCAGGTTAATGTGTAGCTGCTGAATAACAGTACCAAATGCATGTACAAATGCAATTAAAAGTGTATACATTGCATACAGACTGTTTTTTTTTTTTTTTCTAATTTTGGAGCTTAAAAGCTATGGTCACCATTCACTTTCATTGTATGGAAAAGAACAGCATTAGCATTTATCAAAATCTCTCCTTTTGGCTTTTATGTTTGAAAGTCAGTCATTTGGCATAATAACACCCTACTGTTGACTAAATGACAAAACTATTAATTTACTGATGACTGAGATTGAAAATAAAACACAACGGATATGGATAGCGCAGTCATTAATATAATGAATACTTCCATGTGCATCAGCAAGGTTTATTAACCTGTTTGGCCTTGTTTTACTGTAACAATGAAATCCTTGAGCAAGTACAGGTTAAATCATTTCAATCTTGTTCCAGGGCCTCTTCCTCTCCCTCTCTCAGTCTCTCTCTCTCACACGCACACACAAACAGAACAAATTACATCTTCAATATTCTGATGTAGGAAAAATAAAATCATAGTAATATCGCAAACCAAATGAAAAAATCCTGCATCCTGTCCTCCAAAAGCCTCTACCACTGGGACTAAGTATTACCTTTGGTGCTCATTTTTTGCAACCTAATAATAACCTAGAACATAAGCAATCAGGGCCTAAGAATATTTGATTGTACATCTAGGCGGAGACACAGCGCTTTTGCCATTAGGACTCAAGCGAGTGCTCAGTCACTGCCGCCTTTCCATTAGAAACCCTCGGCTACCCGGGTTGATATATAATGTGCATGGGTTAACCTTTTCAATCATGGTGTCAACACTTTAGATTTGCTTCTGCTCATCTCTTTCGTCTCTAACCTTCCCTCTCTCTCTCTCTCCCTCTCTCACTCAGTCTCTTGATAATGAAATGCTTGCTCCTGCTTCCTTTCTATCTGCCTTCTGAGTCCACAATTTAGATTACTTCATCTTGCCGAGCAACAAACTGAATGAAATTTCGATTTGAGCAGAAAGTAATTTACTGGGATCTGGACCCATTTGTCATCATATCTCACTGGCTGTTTGCTCTATCACTGCACTTTTCCTATGCAATCAAATAAGACCACAGCATCTGACAAGCTCCAGAGAGAGGGAGAGAGAGAGAGAGAGAGAGAGAGAGAGGGAGGGAGGGAAATATGAGGAAGGAAGCAAGAAAGAAAAAGACTGTTAAAAGGAAAGAGGGAGGGTAATGGGGAAAAGACACAAAAAATAAAGAAGGAAAGGGGAAGCATTGCGAGTACCTTCCGCATGCACACGGTTACAGATTAATCTAAAAGTTCAAGGATGATTTGGTCCCTTAAGAAGCTTCCAACTGGTAAACGTGCATTGTGTGGACGCTGATACTACATCTGCCACGCATTAGAACATGTGCGTTCCGACACTGAAACAGCTGTCACCTGCGACGTTCTGCATACGCGCGTGGTGTTTACTGAGGCCGCTACACAACGAGCAAGTGAAGCTTCAAGAGTTTCTCTTCAGCGGCGGCTGTAGGGTGAAGGGGGGGAGGGGAAAACAAATTTGGCTGTGGCATCGATTGGAGCAGCTCAATCAAAACTCAATTTCAAACGTAATTAGCTGTAGGCTTGTGACAACAGCGCGGCTTCAATGGCGTCGATGGGCCAGTCATGCTAGGCAAATGTCAGGGGGGGAAGGTCTTTAAAACGCTGCAGTTTGATTCACCTGTAAAATGACATCTTCCCCCGGCCTTGAAAAAGCAATCAGCCGAGCCACGACGTGCACTTGATTCGACAATCCCCGAGCGCTCGCACCTAAATTCGCTTACAAGTTTGCATTATTTGGGATCCGGACTCCCCTTTTAATTGCACCAGTTGTCTTCCAGAGAAAAAGCCTGAAGATTCTCCAAGGCAACCTTTTTATTTTCTCGCAGCTCTGTATACGTAGCAGGTTAATTATTTGAGCGGGGGAAAGCTGCTGATAGCATTTGATTTAAAGGCCTGAAGGTTTTAGGTGCTCAATTAAGTTGCTATCAGTCTGCTCCTCACCTCTAATGGTCTCTCTCACCATTGAACTCCTGTGCTGACGAGGGAAGCGTAGAGCAGCAATATCACGGGTCACCATAATTAAGGCCAAGGGACTCTTTAATTGCAATGACACCACCAGTTTTGGCTTCCTTCTCCTCAAATCAGCCTTTCCCTTTGTTGCTTTTCCCACTTTCTAGGTATTCAGCCTCTTGATCAATCAGAGGAGGAGGATTTTGTCAGCGAAACATTGCGGAATGCTGATTTATCGACTTGCTCGGCCTCGAAAAGGGTGGAATAAAGAAGGGCTACAATCTACGGCTGTCTTTCATTACGAAAGTAAGACAAGAAATCTGTCTGCGCTCCATAGGCAATGTCTAGAGGATTTAATTTGGATACCGACTGTGAAGTAAAATACAACCTAGCAGGGCTGTTTTGGGCCATCTGGCAGAAGCTCTGCCTTTTAAGCGGAACCTTTTGAGTGGAGTGATGTAAGTTGGTACAACAATGATTTCTGCAACACAGTCCATTATAAAAATGCCTCTCAACATTAGCAGGCAAAGCACCTTAAAAGCACTGGGCCATATTGATACTTAAGCAGGGCTTTGCATAATGGCAGTGTTACATTAGGCAGAGAGAGAGAGAGAGAGAGAGAGAGAGAGAGAGAGAGCGAAAGAGAGAGAAAGAGAGAGAGAGAGAGAGAGAGCGAAAGAGAGAGAGAGAGAGAGAGAGAGGGTGGGGTGGAAGGGAAGGGTTGGGTAGGGGGGGATTTCAGGCAAAAAAAGCGGACTGGGTTGGGTGGAGGGGGGTGAAAGCAGCCAAATGACACTCGGTTAATTCAGAGTAACAGATCTAGTCCCAAGTGGATTGAAGGCCTTGAATTAATTCTGTTATGACAAATCAAGATAAACGTTTCCCCTAAATTGCATGCGATTTAATTAATTTCTGAGATCCAAGTATTTCCTGGCTTAATAGTTCACATGCTCCCGTGCTGTCATAGTGCTTGAGTGGGCAGACTTTAAAGTGATATTAAATAACCAACTATTAGATTTACCTAGCACGTTCTATTGGAAAAGTGCCATTTAATTACCTGGCTCTATTCAATTAAAAGGACAGTGTTTTTCCCTACGACCTAACGGTCACATGATTTCTCTCTCCCCAAATTAATTCTCTCGCCCTCCCTCGCTTCACAACAGCTCAGACAAAACATTGGGGATGGCTGTAGGACAACATGATTCGATGGGGCTGAAACTGCTGAAATCTACAACTCACGGCTGTTGCCCTTGTAGTTGGCGCTGGTGGCCTCGAGCTGAGTGGTATCACAAGCCTATCATCCCATGTCATTTTCCTCCCATCTGCCATTAGGGAAAATGGGATGCGCTTTCGTCTGCGCCTTCCCAATCAATCGTTAAGCCTTTTTGCATCAGTGGTATTAATATAATTCTGGATATGTAACTTCATTATTTACACAGCAAGGGCAATTTAATAATCCATTACAAAAATAAGGGAGGCCCCTTTAAAATCCCCTAAGGGGACTGGCCTTCGCAATAATCCCCTCTTCTCTCTCTTTCTCTCCCTCGCTCTCCTGCGCTCTCAAAAGCCAATTTGGTTAATTAAATGTTTTGTTTGCAATGTGGCTCTCATTCATTTCGGACACGTCATTGGAAGCGGATAGGAGCCAGGCACTAGATCTCATTAGATAAAACCCATCAGGACTAAAGGAAAATGGAGGGGGACTCTAATTAAAGCTTTTAATTGTGTGGACTCACTGTCAGATGTTATTTTCCCCCTCTCTCTTATCTCTCCTCAGATCACAGGCTCGGGCGAGCTGCGTTTTAGCTCCGTTCTCCCGCCTGACGCGCTCTCATTACAAGGAGAAAGGTGTAGCTACTTTTTCCTCCCTGCTCATTTTAATTAGGCTCGCAGGCCCGATTCTAGCGGCAAGTCTTGTGGACTTGATCCCTTCAGATCAGGTGGAGTGGAAAGAGTGAAGGCACTCTTCACATTTGGACTGGTCGTCTCAGGTTTGCTCTGGTTGACACCTGTTGTTCCAGCCCGCCGGCAGCAGTGTCAGCACGAGGCTTCGCTGAATTATCCAGGGCGTAGCGCATGCCAAGGTAAATACACGCTAATGACTGCTCTTCTGCCAAAAAGCACTATTTTCCGGCAGGAAGTGTGGAATATATCATGAATACTCCACTTTATGAATTACCTTTAAAATTGGTCTGTCTGTTTTAATAAGAAAAATACAGTTGCTATCAACTATTAAAGTCGCTCACATTGGATTCGCCCATTCCTCAAAACCGAAGAAACAATCCAAGGTGGCTGCAAAGTTTGGAAGCGTTTTCGCTTTGCCCTTGCAGAGGTCAGTGTTCAAGGATGTCAGCCTGTCAAATCAGGCCATGCACATCAGCTGAGTGAGACTGCCAGGACGTCACCCGCTTTGGGTGTCAGACTTACTTGCATTAATATTTAAAAAGGTCTTTTTGCTAATTAAATGGTCTCTTTGTGATAAACAAAACATTCCGGAGAGGATGTGAAAACTCTTTTAAATTCCTGCAGAGTCGAAGGTCAGCTCTGCCTTACCAATCGAGTTTTCTAGCATCTCGTAAAGCAAACACACACACGGTTCTAGCAGCACGGCTCCTTTTGCTTAAGAATGAAATATGGCCAGAGAGACAGACTTGCAGATGTTCTGAAGAAAGAATCTCCTTCGTCTTCAGCACTGTCAACATGTCAGTGGCTTGACCTCTTTTTTAAGAGTGTCCCGTTGAGGGTTTAACCAGCACGTTTTAACGAGGGCCGCTGACGGCACAATCTGAGACACATGTTCTCAATGGAAAATATGCTCTGCTCCGTGAGAAGCTCCATGGCTTGTAACTTTTTCCTTAGTATCTTTTTTTTTTCCCTGACAACCATCACTTCATCTAATCATTACATGCCTAATGTCATTTCATGTGGTCGGTGGACTGTCATAATGTCCAGATGTATGAACTATCTGAAGCTTGGTTTCAAGGACTTTGAAAAAAATAAAAATCAGCCAAACTATTCTCAAAAGCTCAGAACACATTACTGAAGAGCCCATTTCAAATCAATGTCGCAAGCACACCAGAAAGCAAAATCAAACTTGAGAGGATGAAGACAAAAAAAAACCTCACTGCCTCACACCTTTCTCAAACACATGAGTGTGGTTGTGACTGTGACAGATTAAAATCAATAATAGATGTGTCTAACCTGATGTAGTCGTTTCTACATAGGATCATGCCACTCTTGGTGTAGCAGGATGTGCCGATCTCTCCGAGCTGGGCCTGGCAGCAGGAACATTTTAGACAGCGGCTGTGCCAATAGCTGTCCATGGCATAGAGGAGAAACCGATCAGCAATCTTTCCCCCACAGCCCGCGCAGCGCTTCCACGACAGAGATCCCGCTCCAACAGGTGGGGGCTGGGTACTTCCTCCAGGGTTCACCATTGTGTCTGCAGAAACATAAAGAGACAGGGAGACACATTTAGAGCAGTCAGTCAAGAGTTAAGAAGTTTTGTTTTATGCGAGTGCAAGAGTACTAATTTATATTCTAGTTTTGTAGCTAAATACAATTCAAAAGCCCTTTCAAAAATTATATATAGTTGAAGTCAGAATTATTAGCCATACCCCCCCCCTATTTTTTTTTTCCTTTTTTAAATATTTTCTAACTAATGTTTAACAGAGCAAGGACATTTTCACAGTATGTCTGATAATATATTATTCGCCTGGAGAAAGTCTTATTCGTTTTATTTCAGCTAGAATAAAAGCAGTTTTAATAATGATAATAATAAAAAAAAAACATTTTAAGGTCAATATTATTAGCTCCTTTAAGCTATTTTTGTTTTTGATAGTCTACAGAACAAACCATCATTATACAATAACTTGTCTAATTACCCTAACCTGCCTAGTTAACCCAATTAACCTAGTTAATAAATATTTAAATATTATTTACTGCCATCATGGCAAAGATAAAATAAATCTTTTTGTTTTTTAGAAATGAGTTATTAACACTATAATGTTTTGAAATGTGCTGAAAAAATCTTCTTAAACAGAATTTGGGGAAAGAAAAAAAAAATCAACAGGGGGCTAATATATCAGGGGGTTTAATAATTCTGACTTCAACAGTATTTACACTATTTACAGTATACAACAGTATTTTTTACACACAGTTAAAAATAAAAATGAATAGTAACACTAAAAGCATTCATCATTACTTTAATCCACACCTTACAAAGCAAACACACCAAAGTTTCCTCAACTTCTGTCAGAAGTTTTGTCTTTGCAATATCTAAAACACCTGGAGCCTGAACGGTGACCCGAAACACTGAATGTTTTGGGAGGCACGCTTCCTAAAAGCTCTTTTGAAATAATTGAAATGCATATAATGCCTTCAAGCAAGTCTGAGAATTGTTTTAAGTGGCAGGCTGTCCTTGATCTTTATCTAAGTGCTGAAGTTAGCTCCTTTGGTCCATTTGTGATAAATGTCTGTTCACTGATAACATTAAAAGTCGCTGGAACAGTTAAAAGGCGCTGGCTTTTGTTAGGTCGTCTACATTGTTTTAAAAATACATTTACCTGAACTTTCATGAGAGAGAGAGGGTGGAATCCAAATGCTACTGTGGCCAGAACTGGAGAAGTTAATTGGGGAAGCCTTAAAGTTGTACAACCCATTCAGAGGTCGACATATTCCAATTGCTTTCACTAAGGTTATCAGATGACAGATTTCCAGCCAACATCATGAAGAACATTCAGCAGCATTCACTTTGGGGACTGGTCACTGCTGCGTGAAATTACCCCTGCTATGTTGGATCATTCTGCATATGCAAGAATCAGTAATGCCGGCCTACAGAAATATCTGCCTCTGACAGAAATCACATTAACCACAAACCCTCATTTACGATTGCAGTTCTGTGCTTTGCTCTGTTGATCCATCAGTACTGTGTGTGTGCACTTCTGCTCCATCTTTCCACGAATACATCTCAAATTTTAATGTTTCCCAGGTTTCACGAGGAGGGCTGCTGGACCGAAGTGGGAAAGATTAAAATTTAAGATATATTCGTGAAAGGCTGTAAGCCAAATCTTTGTTGAAAGGTAATTAGAGGAGAAGAGAGAGGCGGGGGGTAGAAAACATTGCACTGAGAGAGAAAGAGAGAGAGAGAGGCATTCAGTAACCCCATTAGTGGAGGCTCTTAGGGACAAGCAATACCTTAGTGCTGATTAAATCTAAAGGGA
Source organism: Danio aesculapii (assembly GCF_903798145.1). Taxonomy (NCBI): domain Eukaryota; kingdom Metazoa; phylum Chordata; class Actinopteri; order Cypriniformes; family Danionidae; genus Danio; species Danio aesculapii. The sequence continues at coordinate 22,998,840 of NC_079440.1, read as the reverse complement.
GATGAATCAGAGACCGAAAGTGACTCCCCCAGATAAATAAGATCGGACCATCGTCAAGTTTCATTCCCTCGAAGAGGGAAGAGGGGAGATTTGAAGAGAGGGAGGGGGTGGCTTTTAAGTCAAATGGGCAAACTCAAGTAATTACACGGACAGGCAATTTAAGAGAGGGGATGTGCAGAAATATAAAACAGATCAGCAGCCCATGGCCAGTAATACAGATCGCGGTGCTGGAGACTAAATACAGCTGCTCCTGCCAGAATGCACAATGCAACATGGACAGAATTGCACTTGTGTTATGGTTTGTTGATCATCTGTTCAGCACGCGCGCACTTAAGATGCACTAATAAGATATTAAACTCGAAATGCCAGCAATTTCCATCAAGATTACGCCTAAATATGTGGTCTTCTTATGAGTAAACAACGCGCATCTCTCATGTTTAATTCACTACATTATTACGGTATACGTCCGTGACATGCAACACAATTCGCAAAAAAAAAAAAAAAAAAAACACACACAATACATAAAATATAATCAATAGGTAATTGTCATCTTTTATGCTTGCATGTGTGATGTTTTTCTGCATTAATTCTGTCGCTCCGTAACAAACGTGTCTCGTCATACTACGAAATGCTACCATTATTTATAAAGCAAAATACGATTAGTTGTAGAGAAGTGCACTTACCTCTTTGAAATGTAATGGCTGAATGGAGGTGAGAAATGTACAGCAGTCTGTTTTCTCTGTAGATAATATAAAAAAATTACGCGCACAGTCCAACAAACTCAGACGGAGCAGCGCGTGGATGAACACTTCTCACTGCTGTGAAAGAGTCAAGCAAATGGAGTTTTCAGATTGTATTTCCACTGTTGCCGTCACCTTTTTTTCTCAGATGCTCTGGTTATCACTGTAAAGCTCGGCAGCGGGTTTGTTGACGGAGCTGTCGGAAAGGTCTTCGGTAATTTCCATAGATGAAGAGAGCGCTTGTGTTTGTAACTGTCCTCTCTCGCGCGCTGATGTCTCGCCGCTGCTTGTCGCTTGTGCTCTACATGTGTCAGTGACAGAAAAAAGCCCAGAGTAAACCTCCTCTCGCAGGATGACGTCAATCAGGCTGCGGCCAATCACGACGCACCCCATTCAAGCGGAATGAGGAATCCAGCCAATCAAAAGAAGGCAAGGTTGACTTCGACACACACTATTCAAAGAAGGAAAGATTGCGGTTGAGTGGCTCTGTCTGCTTGTTGAGGTTGGACAGGGCAGAGGTGCTCAACCGCCGGGACCGGGTCCCACTAGAGGGCCTCGGTAAACGCACAAGGGGTTTCCAAAATGAAAAAAAAAAAAATAAAATAATAATAATAAAATGACATTTTATTCTGAATTAATTCCTCATTTACAGTGTAAGATCAGCAAGAACCATACATTCATAATATCAATAATTCAAAAGAGAATGCGGTTTTCATATCACTATTACAACAGCTTCAAAAAAAAAAAAAACTGCAAAAAATGTCTTTTTCACTCTTTGCTCAAATTTTCTTTCCTTAAAACAGTTGAAACAGGGGAAGCAATTAAATCAGAGCTCCCTAAATTTTATCTTGCATGTGCAAGAACCCCCATTCTAAAATGTAAAAATCATTGCTATAATTTATTGTATTAAGACCCATTTTTAGTGTCAGAAATTAATATTATAAATGGTTCTATATTTGGAAAATATTTTGTTACAGTTAAATTACATTATTCATTGGTTTTCACTTCTTAATGTTATTGATTTAAATGTATTTGTGTGTTTGTTTTAATCTATTTTTAATAAAATGTAATTAATTTATTTGTTTCAAACTTATTTAATCAGTTTTGTATATTAATTATATATAATTCTACGTTGACATTATATTTTCTAACTTTACATTAGTTTTCTATTTAATATATATTTTATGTATATTTTAGTTTTGTTTAGTTTAGTTTTTTTTTGTTATTATTATTAGTTGGTATTACTTTTATCAGTTTACTTAATACCAATGTGGTATTGAAATAATAATAATCTAATTAAGTATATATTTTTATTAATTTAGATATTAATTATAATAAATTTCCTTTAAAACTGTTATCCCCTTTCTTCAAACATTTCTCCACAGACTGCCAGCACTCCTTGGTTTAAGTAAAGAAGAATGTCTGCAGAGCAAGTCCTTAATCTGGAGAACTTCTGCTCCATATCCACAAAACTGATTGTGGCAGATTCGTATATTAGTAAGTATTCCAGTGTTTAAATTTTCCTATAGAAAAAAAAAATCATTTGTTTTATATTAGGTTGACTGAGGGCTGTGTTAACCATACAAAAGTCCATTTGGTTTCCTGGACAAAGTAAAAATTCACTACACCACTATATGCCTCACGCTCATGTTCTTATAACAGTGGCGCCATCCCCTGGTATAAAGGAAAACTACAACAATAGATTTGTTGGGCTCCTTTCCTAAGACTTAGCTTTGTGACTTAGCATAACCTGAATAAATTCTTTAAATGATAAGATTAACATGTGATGCACTTCATTGTGTCACAAAATCATGAAAAACATGATGGTGGTGTTCTATTTATTTACAAAGGTCTCCCTGAATACCCCACCATTCACAAATATACCAAAAAAGAATATCATTGTATATTTCCGTAGGCTTTCAGAGATGATTTGTTTGTTTGTTAAGGCAATTGCTCATGTAGTGGCCGTTTATTTATTTATTTATTTTTTGGGCAAGGAAGTGATTTCACAATAAAACGAATCTTAAACTGGTTGCTTTTCTTAGCAAGAATATCCTTAAAAATGACTAACACGTGTACTCACAATTTGTGAACATTTATATTTTACTGTCCTCTTTCGTGAAAACACGAAGACAATAAATTAAAGAAGAGTGTCCACTCTGCAATGTCCCTGACTAGCCCCCCTTTTATATATTTTTTGTGATATCTTAGTTTCCAATTGACACTCGGAGACCTGTCTTCATTCAGCCTAAAGGAGCAGCGAGTGAAGCGTTATACGTGATGTTCAGCCGAGTTTCAGTGGGCAGCTAATCTTTACAAGACAAAACTGTGTAATTATGAGTTGCCTCTGGATTCATTAGTAAGATGTACATTGTGTAAAGAGTCTCCTATACCAGATACTAATGGTTTAATTGTCGCTGGTCCTGCCTGATTGCAGCGAGCAGTTTGATTTCCCTGCAGGAAAGGCAACTCTATTTCTCCCAGGATTGGGCTCGATTCTCTCCAACAAGAACAATGAGCCAAAGATGGCAAAGAATGTATTTTCCACGAAGGAATAATTAATTTATCTCAACTATTAAAACTAGTGGGAAATTATGGGATGACTCTGAATGGGGGCCTCGGAGGAGAAGCTTTGTTTGTTCTTGGGCTGTTTTAATGAGCTTTTCACAAATGGCCAAGAAAAAATACTTCTTTCTCTTTTTCTTTTTTTTTTTTTTTTTTTTGCAATATGATAGTCGCACACAATAATGAGGAAGGGGGTGCTTGGGGGATCCGAAGGAAAAGAGCAACACCGAACCCCTCTCTTTCTGATCTCCTGATGTCCTACAGCGCAGCGGTGTTGTGATTACAAACAGCCATCGAGAAACAGCACTGTTTAAACAGCAGAGAGACGGTATAAAGTATTGATACCTCAACACAGGCAGAGAAAGAGCTCATAATGAAGTTTGTGTCCTCTGGGGGAAACCAATTGAAGCCGGTAAGAGATATAGTGTATTCACCGTGATGCTTCATTTCAGAGAAGAAATCTAGCCCTCGTGATATTACATTATTATGCTGTTAAACTGAGTGGCTCTCCATCAGGCAGCCGCAGAAAAAGGGCCAAAAAAGCCTTTAAGATCCATAAAAACACAACATGATATGATTCAGGTATGATAGAGGAACAGAAATAGGACAAACGCTGTTCTGAGTCAACATTCCCACACGCAGAGCAGTCACGCTATAGCGGTGTTCGTGTCAAGGCCTTGCATTAATACAGAGATAATGGATTATTGATTTGTAAATACAAATGCCTTTTATGAAATGTTGGAGGGTAGTGGTTGGAAATTGATACTTTTTCCAGCGAATTTAGCATTATGGCGTCTACTTCCCAATCAGCAGACTGCCCTTCGTTGAGGGCCGATCTATGGCCGAGCGGAATGAAAAGTCAACTGGCTATAGAAACACTTTCTCAAATGTGAATTCAATGGTGCCGGAGGTCTTTGGTCTCATATCATCTGTGTGAGGATATGTCGCTAACCCTTCTCCGTTTTCCATTACGAGCATGGCGAGTGTGCTTTACCCAGGTGAGTGTAACGTGCCTGCAGCACCTAGATGGGTGGCGTGACACCGACAAATATCGAGTTGCATATTTCAAGACAGATTGTTTGTTCATAAAGATTGAGGGGGGGAAATCTCAAAGTCATTTCTTTAATATGCTGTTATTGACTGCTTTGATCAATCTTGTGTCAGCAGCGAGCAAGTAAGTGAGCTTAATTAAATACAAATCGATAATTCCTTAACAAATAGCGCATGGACTGGAGAAAACAGAGGCAGCCGAATTAATAGGGAGAGAGTTTGTGTAGCTAAACGTTTGGGAAACTTCATCAAGAATTCAGCTCTCCGTCTTTTGCCGAACATTTATACATTATGCATGTCATTTAAATGCAATTAGAGGTCCTAATATGTTAATCTCTTTAATTTATTTGGCAAAGCTTTTTTTGTAATTACATTGTTGTAAACAATGATAAAACTGTGTCCTCATGCGTGCAATTGGATAATTGGCTACTCGCAACACATTTAGTAGATTAGACTAAAACTATTACACAATCATATCTGGGAAACTGGCTGCAAGATGCCCACTGTGTCTTAATTTCCAGTCATGGGAAGCTGATGTAATGGAGAAACACATACTTATGGGTGATTTGTGATGTTGTGCGTGTGGGGGAGTTTACTTTTAGTCTCTTTTATTTGCACAGACAGGAAATCATGGGGCTGACTAGATTCAAACCTACATCTCCCAAAAGGGCACAGCAGCTCAGCTGCTAGGCATTTGTCTGTGTTTTAAAATGCACATGCTACATGAACTTTAAAAACTGAAAATAGTACAATTGCAGTTGATATGTTAAATAAACACTGGAGCATAACTAAATTTGTATAACTTTACTCACATAGCAAGGTATAACAAAATATCAAGGTATAACATAGCAAAAAACAATATGCTATTATATATATTGTAAAAATAGATAAAAATAGAAGCTTGGATTACCAGAAATACAACAATAAATGAATTAATCTATAATCAATCAACCAATCAACCAATCAATCAATCAATCGATCGATCAATCAATCAATCAATCAATCAATCAATCAATCAATCAATCAATCAATCAATCAATCAATCAATCAATCAATCAATCAATCAATCAATCAATCAAGTGATCAATCAATCAATCAATCAATCAATTAAATCAAATCAAATCAAACACAGTACTATTGGAATGGTGTATTGGTACCTTAACATTTACCTTTAAATCTACTAATAACTACCATAATAACACAGGTATTACAATAATAAAATTTATATATATATATATATATCATTATGAATTAGAGCTTAACTGTTGATTAAACATGGTTATTATTTTATAGACAGAATGCATTTACTACACTAAAGTACTACAAGATGCAGTAAGACAAATATAAAAATAAAATAAATAAATGGTACATTCTTCCGAGTTCACTTATACCATTCATACGACCATTTTTAAGACCATACCATATGCTGATGTCGTGTTGGAGGTTTCATGGCTAAATCTGATCAGCCTAATGACCAATCTTCAATGATTGCACACTCCACCAGTAAGAGCAGAGCAATAATTGAAAAGTTGCAATGCACACAACATTATGGGTGGCAAAACAGAGTTCAAAAGAGGACAAATTGTTGGCTTGCATCTCGCTGGTGCATCTGTGACTATAAGACAGCAAGTCTTTGTGATGTATCAAGAGCTACGGTAAACAGAGTAAAGTCTGTATACCACCAAAAAAAGACAAGCCACATCCAAAAGGAGTAACTGTGGACGCAAATGTCTAAAAGATATGTCTGGGTGCTAACCTAATTAAATGTGCACCTCAACTCTCCTGTTTCCAACCAAACTGTTCATCGGGAGGTCCACAGGGTCAATATTCATGGCCGGGCTGCTATATCCAAAACTTCACAACTGGTCACTCGTGCCAATACCAGACGTCAGTTTCAATTGTGTTCTCTGATGAGTCTACCTTCACTGTTTTTCTCAAATCCAGGAGAGTTACGGTGTGGAGAAGCCCCAAAAAAGCAGACTTGCAAGCCCAGAGTGAAGCATGGGGATGAATCGGTGATGGTTTGGGCTGCAATATCATGGCATTTCTTAGACCCATTACTTGTGCTAGATGGGCATATCAATAGCAAAGACTATCATGTGGACTAACTGGAAGACCATGTGCACTCTGATGGTTCAAAAATTGAATCCTGAAGGTGGTGCCTAAATATTATTGAGCCACTTTAGGGTGTCTTGGAGGAGCGAGTCAGAAAACATTTTCTTCCATCAGCGTCACGTAGTGACCTGGCCACTATTCTGCAAGAAGAATGGCTCACAATCCCCCTGGCCATTGTATCAAGACAAACTTTGATGATGTAATGGCCTCAAAAGGAGGTCCTACACCACACTAATGTATTATTGTGGTCTAAAACTAGACGTTTTGGTTTCATTGTCCAACCGCTGTATACATATAAATACTATAAGTGCCTTACTCTGTGCTGAGCTATTTTTATAATTGAAAAGTTGTCTAAAATGTGTAAAAAAAAAGTCAAACCAGTGCCATAAATGATGCTGCCATACACAAACAAGAATCTGCTGCAATGAGACACATTCATTCATTTTCTTTTCGGCTTAGTCCCTTTAATAATCCGGGGTCGCCACAGCGATATGAACTGCCAACTTATCCAGCACATGTTTATGCAGCGGATGCCCTTCCAGCTTCAAACCATCTCTGAGAAACATCCATACTCTCCTATTCACACACATACACCATAGACAATTTAGCCTACCCAATTCACCTGTACCGCATGTCTTGGGACTGTGGGGGAAACCGGAGCACCCGGAGGAAACCCACGCAGGGAGAACATGCAAACTCCACACAGAAATGCCAACTGGCTCAGCTGAGGCTCAAACCAGCAACCTTCTTGCTATGAGGCGACAGCACTACCTACTGTGCCACCGCGTCGCCTCGATGAGACACATATGTATAATAAATAAACTATAATGAGAAACATTGTTTGTGACTATGATGAGGAAAAAACAGGCATATGTGTACATATGTTCTTTGGTCATATCTTGTCATCTTGATTCTACTTTATGACATGCTGACACAACTTTCCTGAGCTCTCAATTGGCTTGTGTGGTGGAAAACAACGGTTGCAAGGCAGTGTTCAAACTTACTTAAATCAACCGTATTGTCGCATTAGATTTCACTTTGAATCAAGCAAACCTGCCAAGTGTGAACATAACCTAAATGACTGAAATCAAATTCAATTCAATTAATTCAAAACAAAGCAATATTTATACACAGTTATAATGTATGTCACTGACAAAAATTAAACAAGCTATTAAATAAAATACAATAATCATAGTGTAAACATAACCTAAAACTGTTTGGTTCATTTTCACAGGAAATATTCTAAACAGACCAAAATTACTCTCATGCAAGTATGCAACTATCATTCCCATTGGTCAAATGATGCTTTTTGTTTGTTTTTGCTGTCATTATATGATTTTTTATCATTTTGAGCAAGAACTAAGTCTTCATCAATATTTATCGGTTTGAGACAGTTGTTTTGAAATATATTCTTCAATTAAATTCCACATAATCTTTGCTCCAGGTTAACCCACAATTAATTTTAAGAAGCATTAGAAAAACAAACACTGCTATTTCCCATGCAGTGGGAAAAACTAAGAACTTGTATACTGTGATTAGGTCGGATCCGATTTGCTTTCTCACCTCAAGCAAACCACACTAAAGGTGGATTCTAAATGAGCCAAAACCGCTTTGTTCAGACAATCTCAGACTGATTGTTTAATGCAGATCACAGCATGGCCGCCATGTTCATATGTGCCTAAAAGAACCAAGGTAAGGGAAAGAAACAATGACCTTTTCTCATTATGTAATTTTGTGCTCTCATGCTACATCATCATCAACTGCTAATTCTAACAATTAAGTTAAATATAGTTCAATTTCAATACTCAAACAGCTAGCACTTCTTTATTCACCTTTATTTACAGTTAGATATTTAAAGAGATATACCTTGTTTATATGAGGAGTTTCTCACTGTATGAAATGAAAGTAAACATTCATAAGTTTTAAATACATTCAATTCAGTTCAATTCAGCTTTATTTCTATAGCGCTTTTACAATGTAGATTGTGTCAAAGCAGCTTCACATAGAAGACCATAGTAAATTGAAACAGTGTCAGGTCAGTTTTAGTGTGATTTAATATTCACTGCTGAGAGTCAAAACACTGAAGAGTAAATCCATCGATGCGCAGCTCTGCTTATCCCGAACCATGCAAGCCAGTGGCGAGGAAAAAACTTCACCAGTTGGCGAAAGTGAAGAATTAAAAAAAACTGGAGAGAAACCAGGCTCAGTTGGGCACGACCATTTCTTCTATGGCCAAACTTTGTGTGCAGAGCTACAGTCAAGGCGCTGGAGAAGCTGGTCCCTGGAGCGTCACAGGAATCAGTCTCATGCTCTCCGCTCCTCCATGACCACCACAGCAGCTGCTCAGGATACGGCCTGGTCCAGGATTATGGAAATCTTGGGATCACCTTGTAGCTGGTCTTGGATCGAATCAGTGGCATGTACAGTAAAAGTTTTTATTCAGTTTATTTATCATAGTACAAAGTATCTTTGTTGACAAGACACTGGCGTGTATTATTTATTTTATATATTAATTTTCTTTTCAGCTTAGTCCTTTTATTAATCTGGGGTCACCACAGCAGAATGAACTGCCAACTTATCCAGCATATGTTTTACGCAGCAGCTTCCAGCTGCAACCTATCACTGGGAAACATCCATACACACTCATTTACACACATTCACTATACGGACAATTTAGCTTAACCAATTCACCCATACCACATGTCTTTGAACTTGTTGTGGAAACAGGAGCACCTGGAGGAAACCCACGCAAACACAGGGAGAACATGCAAACACACAGAAATGCCAACTGACCCAGTTGCACGAACCAGCAACCTTCTTGCTGTGAGGCAATCATACTACCCACTGCATCACCGTGACAACCTATTTTATGTATTGCATTATTATTATTAGGCTTATGATGTTATCACATTTTCTTGATTAATTTCTGAAGTTGTTATCATGATATACAGTATCATCAGTATCACAATATTGACTGAAGCTGCCAAAAAGGTATAATAAACAAAAAAATGTGTATTGTTGTCACATGTGAGAAACAAAGTGAAGAACAACAGAGCCAAGGATCCAAGTGCAGGTAAAATAAGATTATATTTAAGACAAATAGGGACAAACAGAAGTGGCTGGTACAAAAAGGGCAATCCAAAAACCTGGTCCAAAACCAGCAAACAGGCAAAACCAATAAATACAAATGTACATCTACATTAAAATCTCCATGCTAAACTGGTGTATGTGTGCTGTATAAATAGTCTGAATGATCAGTGATCACAAGTCTCAGATGTGTGTGCCTCATCAGCTGTGATCAGCAACTGGTGTGGGTGACATGGCCTGATAGGATTTGTAGTTCCTAAACATGTAGTTCACAAGCGATCTGTCATGAGTGGATCGCTGGTGATGGTGACAATTGTATTGAGTGTATTGCATGTGCATGTTCAGACTTGATAAATGTTTAAAACTAATTAAATTTCAAAAGGATCATAAAGCTTTATAAACAAATTACACATATTATTAGTTATTAACATAATTTAACAAAGAACTTTGAATGTATTATCAGGCGTTAACTAAGAAACTCGAACATCACCTAAGATTGATATAAACTTTTGTTGTTTTCATCATGAGGTTAGTTAAATTATTGTTAATTGTAATGTGTTAGTGAACAATAGCCCCATAAATAGTCTATGATTAAAATAATAATAACTTGGTATCAATATTTTAGCATGTTGTTTGACATTTTACACTTTCATTTTGTGTGCATGATACACCAATCCTTCCCGTTTACTTTTATTGAGAACCAATGCAATTTGAAAATTTGATTTAGTGGACAATTTGTATTAACTTGTATGACGATGTATATTTTAATATGAATGAGGGGTAAGTTTAGGAGTAGGGTTTGAGGACATGGATCCGTTTAAAATTGTAAGTTTTCATACTAATCAAATTGTAGGAATTTGTACTAATTAGCCACTTTTTCTGACAATATACATAAAATAGTTATACTTCCTCAAGATATCAAGAATCGATGATTGAGCAATGTATAAAACCAATGCGGCATCAAGCACTGCAAGTGTTTTTTGCTAATTTCAGTCCGGCGCAGGTATAATTTTCACGTTTTGTTCCATGTTGTTTAAATAGAAAAGGCCTTTGCACCCATTTGTGTGTTAAAACACATTGGCATTGCTATTTTGAGGCATAGACATAGACATATTTGTTACTTAAAGCGCACGTTAGTGTATGTGCCTATGCAGGTCCAAAAAATGCATGTACACATTGCTTAATATGCACACATGGATACAGCAAAATACAAATATCTTTAAATATGAAAAATAAAGGATTAAAATGTAAAAAAAAACATTATTGTCTACAAAAATATAAAAACCGCTAGCCTTTTTCACCTTGGGGTGTAGAGGGTGGAAGCCAGCTCTGATGTAGCCAGTTTATTAATGACAATTTTATTATTCGTATTTATTTTATGCATATTTATATTAGTTTTGTTTAGACGTGTCCACCTGTTGGGCTTTAGAGGCATATGCATCACCATATGGGGCATAGGAATAGGAAGTGTGTTTGGATATAACTTTTTTGACAACACTTCGTTGGGATTGTTCATTTATTCGGTTTCTGGAAATTAGAACTAAATGTAGAAATAGTTTTGAAAGAATTCTTTATGCTTAACAAAAAAATTACAAAATTTATTGTGTAATGGATGTCTTCAGTAGAGTGCCTCCACCACCGTTTCCCAAATGTATTGTCAAATGTATTGTCATCTATAGATGGTGTTTTACTATTTTCTCACAGGTGAATCATTCGGTTTTCTGCTTACAAAGCCCACAATGTAAATAATGCAACATGACTGACTCTTAAAGGGAATGGAAGACTCTGATTGGTTTATTGAACATTATACCCAGACCACACTCATAACTCATTAAGAGAATAAGGGCAACACTTTTAAACATACACTTGGTGCAAAAAAAAAGTTTTTTTTTTAATCCTTAAAATAGCAAAATGGATTTGGCTTTAAGGTTATCCACTTCAGACTTCGCACTTAATTAAAATAGAGCCCTATAAATGTAGCCTTTTTTAAATCTACAAAATTACATTATATGTAAATTAGCTGATAAAAGTATAGCTATCACAAGCATTATAGAGTTCAATTTACTATTCATTTCTGGTGATTTATTCATTCATTCATTCATTTTCTTTTTGGCTTAGTCCCTTTATTAATCTTGGGTCGCCACAGCGGAATGAACTGCCAACTTATCCAACATATGTTTTACACAGCGGATGCCCTTCCAGCTGCAACCCATCACTGGGAAATATCCATACACACTCATTCACACACATACACTACATGTTTGTCTTCGGACTTGTGGGGGACACCGGAGACCCCGGGGAAACCTATGCAAACCACGGGGAGAGAACATGCAAACTCCACACAGAAATGCCAACTGACCAGCTGAGGCTCGAACCAGCGACCTTATTGCTGTGAGGCGATTGTGCTACTCACTGCACTACCGTGCAGCCTGGTGATATATTAGCCATTATATATTAGACATACAGGGCTCTATTTTAACGAACTAAGCACAAAGTCTAAAGTGCATGGCGCAAAAGCATTAAGGGCATGTCCTAATCCACTTTTGCTATTTTAAGGATGAAAAAAACACTGCACCGCCATGCATAGTCTAACAGTCTAACAGGGTTGTTTTTATTCTCCTAATGAGTTATGGGTGTGTTTTGAGCATAACATGCATTAAGCCAATCAGAGTCTCTTCTCCCATTCCCTTTAAGAGTCAGTTGCGTTGCGCCATGGTACATTTGCTATTTACATGGCGGACTTTTGTAAGTGAAAAAATTAACGCTTTACTAGCGAGAAAACAGTTAAACAGGACCATCTGCGTGAGGATAAAGAAGGAGCCTCCTCCATTCGGCCTATTTACTTTCTCTTTATTTTTACGTTTATTATTCTGGATAAGGAAACGGTTGTTGTACGCACTCCCACTAAAGACATTCATTTAATTTAGTTTGTTAAGCGCAAAGATTTGTTTCAAAACTATTTCTAAATTCAGTTCTAATTCCAGCAAACGAAATAAAAGAACATAAATAATGAAGTGTGGTCAAAAACTGAGTTATATACAAAAACAAGTCCTAGTCTTATGCCCCATATGGTGATGCATACGTCTCCAAAACCCGATCAAACAAATCGAAACTTGTTTTTATTAAAACAAATATAAATATGCATATAATAAATACTACTACTAATAATAATAACCTTTTACAAAAGCAAATTGTGGAGGCATGGAAGCAGTGTTTTTTACATTTATGTAGAAAATAATAATTTTTGGGATATTTTAATCTGTTCATTCTTTTAATTTGTAAAGATATTTGCACATCACTGTACATCCTGTGTGTATTAAGCAATGTGTAGGTGTTTAAGGCGCATAACTAATGCGCTCTGCGCTGGACTTTAGACCCGCTTTCAGCTGGTCAATTGCGCAGTCTATTTTAATTCAAAATAGCAACGCGCCAGCAATGCGCCTTAACACACCTCCTTTCTAGACCGGAACACCCATGAGTCCACAAAGTGGTGCAAATGAATTTACTATTTAAACCACCTGGTGAAAAGCAGGACAATTAGGGTTGCATTGGTCTGAAAATAGCAACAAATCGCACCAAAAAAGTCTTGCCCCTTATTGCGCCGGGTGTACGATAGAGCTCACCATGTTGCATAGGTTTAGTGTGTATGTCCTCTTGACCACACACACAAAGGTGCATTGCCTGGTCCTCCCCTCTGTAGGGCCCCTAATTATGCTGATCAGAACAGCCACGGCCCTCGAACAACATCACTCTAATGAAAGCTCGCTAATCCTTAATGAGTCGCTATGTCTTGTGATAAATTTCATAATTATTCAACCCAGCGCGACGGGAGACAAAAATTCATCAGTCAAAGCAAATTAGCCCGGCTCCATTATAGTGCAGCGTCTTGTAGAGACGTTCACTTTATTAGGCCTCTACAGCCATCGCAGTAATTGGGAGCATATTTCACTTGGCTGTAGCCCCACTTCATTCAAGGACTGCTTTTATCCTTTTATTTACACGGACTCCCTTTCTAAAAATGTTTTGCAGCTCATACCTGAGAAAATCAGAGTATTTCACAGCTTTTGAGAAGAGAATAAACGACCAAAGCTTAGAGATCAGCAGGGTTACCTGGGTTTCAAGCTTTACTTGGATATCACATTTTGGTTATGTTCCCATCGCTTCTTTTTTTTTTTTTTTTTTTTTTTTTTTCGACAAGCACAGAAAATTCTCAAGCAACTAAAATGTACACATTCAACACAAGGAAATAAAGTTATGTCTCTTTAATGTTTTCAGATGTTTAAAATTTTAATCCAATAATAAAATTCTAATCAAAAAAGCAGAGAATAAGAATACAAGTTTCATTAATATCTTTTTATTTCTATTTGTTTTGTTTCTTTCAATCAATCATTAAGTACAAACAAGAACAATATTTTGAAATTTGGTTAATTTTATAAATTCGTCGCCTAAGAATTGTAAGGTTCTATCTGCGTTCTAAATGATTTTGAGATATGAGCTTCAACGTTTTTGCATTCCATATAACAAACAATATGTGTGTAACAGTTATCTTTCTTACATTACCATGACAGAGACCCTAAATGTACTCTAAATGTAAATGATCAAAATTCTCTACATTTGCTTATTGGGGTAAAAACAGAGCAAATGCAGATAGAACCTTTTAATTCTTAAAAGTCATTTTCTGCTTTCTATAACATTTAATTAATGTTTTAGGATAAATATTTTTCAAATTAAACATACTGTTTCTTTTTCAACAATGTAAAATTTAACATTTGATCTCAATGTTAAAAAAAATGCTTCTAAATCATCACATTTACACACTTTTTCAGTTTCAGGTTTCTTCTCAATTTTAAGTGGTGCATCCATTATTTAGTCGACTCTGATTTTGGGTTTTTTTTCTGGTCTTTCCCACTGTCAATGGAGTAATCTGGCAATGGCAAATGACAAGAAAGCTGATCCTGATTGGTCCTTGTGCATGCATTCGAAATGCTGATTGGCTTACAAAAGCTTCATAGATAAAAACTTTTTTGTTTTTTTAAATAAAATCTTAAAATGTAAACAACTTATCAAATAAAAAAAAACATGTAATGTAAATAAGTTGTCATTTAATATGAATATGTGAATAACTTAATTTTGACAAAAGTGTCAGATAGAACCTTATAATTCTAAGGTGATAAATTATGTAAATAAACTTGACAATAAAAGACAGAAAGAAAGAAAGAAAGAAAGAAAGTTCATCAGTTTACTTGATGATATTGTCTATTAATAAAGATAAACAGCTTGATCGCACATTTTTTAGGTAGCACCAACTTTTGCATGACCTCTGTTCGTGTTTGTGTGTGTAAAAATAAAAAATAAATAAAAATAAACAAATACTCTTTTTTTTCCCCAAGAACATGATCAAAAAAAATATCCAATAATAATTGTATCTAAATTAATATTGAAAGTTTACTGGGATCACAGGGACCCAAAATAAGCTATAATTCAATCTCAACGGTCAAAACTTAACACAACTGCATTAAATTCTATTTTTCCTGTGCCATGTCTTCAAAATATGATTTTTTTTACCCCAGTATTTTCAATGGAGTTTCTGCACTCTCCTGCTGATCCTGACAAGCGTGTGCATGTAAATGGCTTTTCATCTTGTTTTACACTTAAACAACTAAATGAATGCTGAAGTCAATCTAACTGGTTATATTTTAATTACAATACAGCATCAATGCTGTAAATGGAACCGTATAAAATTGAAAAAAGTCACATAACCGTTCCCTGAAAGTTTATCGGTATGGAAGAAAACACTAGCTGTGCATGCCCTGTTGTCCATGGCTATTCTCTAGCTTCTCTTGTAAGACATCTTCAACAGGCCTCACCTCTCATCCGCTCTAATTACCATTCTTTCTGTCATTAGGAGCTTCTACCTCAGGAAAAGATGAGAAAATGTGATTTCCCCAGTTCTCTAATGCTGATTAAAACGAGGACAGTATGAAGGGGTGTGTATTGTCTCATTGTGAGTGTGTGTGGGTGAGGGGGTGTCTGTAGATCAGTGGCTGCAACAGGAGGGATAATTTCAGCAGGATGATGGACATTCGGGCGCCCCTCACACACACCAGCCTTGTTTGTTCCTCAACTGCCTAAGGCTGTCTCTGTGTGTGTTTGCGTGCGTGTGTGAGCGTGTGTGTGTGTGTGTGTC
Organism: Danio aesculapii; assembly: GCF_903798145.1. NCBI lineage: Eukaryota > Metazoa > Chordata > Actinopteri > Cypriniformes > Danionidae > Danio > Danio aesculapii. The sequence continues at coordinate 22,983,096 of NC_079440.1, read as the reverse complement.
CAGCAGTGTGTGTGTGTGTGTGTGTGTGTGTGTGTGTGTGTGTGTGTGTGTGTGTGTGTGTGTAGAGCAGGATTCCTCTAACGCTCCACATAACCTGAAGACACATCTAACCAACACAACTGGACTTGCTGAGTCACTCACACGTCACACCATAAATCACCAGAATGGCTCCTGTAAAATATAAAAAAATGCAGTTTTGTCCATTCAGACCCTCACACCCCACCCCTAGTTGAAGGCTAAATTATTTTTAGCCCCACTATGATTTTTTTATTCTTTTTCAAATATTTTATATGTTTCATTTAACAGAGCAAGTAAACTTTCACAGTATAACCGATGATGTTTTTTCTTCTGGAAAATTTATTATTTCTGGCTGGAATAAATTTTTGTTTATTTTTATTTTTTTGTGATTGTCCACTTTACTTGCTTAGTTAACCTAATAAGGTTAATTGCGCTTTAATCTGAATACTAGTATCTTGCGAAATAACTTGTATATTGTCAAATATTATGCCATTATGGAAAAGACAAAACAATGTAGTTATGAGAAATTAATTATTAAAGCTCTTTTGTTTAAATTGTGTTGAAAATAGTTATTCTTTGTTAAACAGCACTTGAACATTAAAAATAAAAATAAAAGAACATTTTAACAGGATATATATATATATATATATATATATATATATATATATATATATATATATATATATATATATATATATATACAGTAATATGAGTTAAACATTACAATGTATAAACTATAAACATTAAAACATTTGTAAAAGCAGTAAATGTCAAATATAAAACAAATTATTATGCTAATTATATTTGTTCATGCTAATTAAGGCTGCATTTAGTCTTCCCTGTAGCAATATCATTCAGAAATTTATTCAGAAATTCATTTTCTTTTTGGCTTAGTTCCTTTATTAATTAGGGGTTGCCACAGCGGAATGAACCCGCAACTAATTCAGCATATGTTTTATGCAGCGGTTGCCCTTCCAGACGCAACCCAACACTGGGAAACACCCATACACCTTTCACACATTCATGTGTATGAATGCAACCATTCACACACATACACCACGGCCAATTTTGCTTATTCAATTCACCTATAGCACTTGTATTTGGACTGTAGGGGCAAACCAGAGCACCCAGAGGAAACCCACACGAACACATGGAGAACATGCAAACTCTACACAGAAATGACAACTGAGCTAGCCAGGGGTCAACCAGTGACCTTCTTGCTGTGTGCTACCCACTGCACCACCATGACGCTCCATTCAGAAATGTATTCTTTTTCTTTTCGGCTTAGTCCCTTTATTAATCCGAGGTCGCCACAGCGGAATGAACCTCCAACTTATACAACACATGTTTTATGCAGCGGATGCCCTTCCAGCTGCAACCCATCTCTGGAAAACATCCATACACACTCACTCACACTCAAACACTATGGACTATTAAGCCTACCCAATTCGCCTTTACTGCATGTCTTTGGACTTGTGGGGGAAACCGGAGCACCCGGAGGACCATTCAGAAACTATTATAATAAATTTACTTGGTGATCAAGAAATGTTTTATTGTTATAACCACAGTTGTCCTGCTCAATATTTTAGTGGACATTTAATGAATTCAAAGGTTTTGAGAACAAACGAAGTACAAAATAATGCTCACATTTTTATTCTTCTTCCTTATAAATATAATTTTCTTTAAAAAAAAAAGAGTATATTAAATCTTTTTAATAGGTTTTAATCTATCGTGCCATTCCTTCTGGAAAACATCTCATTGATAATGCTTTTATTCCAAAAACTGTAAATGTAGTGAAATCATCTGAAGCTGATGAAACAAACAGTCATAAATGGCCTCTACAGAGCCCAGACCTGAATTCAATTCAATTCATCTTTATTTCTATAGCGCTTTTACAATGTAGATTGTGTCAAAGCAGCTTCACATAGAAGAATATCGTAAATTGAAACAGTGTTAGTTCAGTTTTCAGAGTTTAAGTTCAGTTTGGTTTAATTTTCTAAACACTGAAGATCAAATTCATTGATGCGCAGCTCTACAAGTCCTGAACCATGCATACAAGTGGTGACAACGGCAATTTCTCTTAAGACCAAACGTCTTGTAAGGAACTGCAGTCTAGGCACCAGAGGCTGGAGAACGCTGGATGTCCATTGTGGGAAAGCTGCAGGTGGGAGAGGTCACTGGCTGATGTACAGGCTGGCCCACAGGATCAATGCAAAGACTTGTCTGTCACTGGGATCTTATAGAAATAAGTCTCATGCTCTCCACTCCTCCATGACCATCACAGCAGCTGCTCAGGATACTGCCTGGTCCAGGATTATGGAAACCTCGGGAATAATAAAAAAAGACTAACATAAGCGGAGATGCCATTCAAATTATAATGTCTTTTGGGAAGTGTTCCCGGCTCCAGTTGCCCTAAATAATGCACACTAACAATTCTTAGAGGATTTTGATTTTCAAAAGCATTTGTGTTTTATGTGCATGCTAATGCAAAGAGATGTGCAGATCTAGTTTTATGCAGAATTTTTTTGCAGATTATGTGCAGATGTAATCTCGTTTTTTAAACTGACAGAGTGTGTCTGCTTCCCGAACAGTGCTAGGAAGGCTGTTCCGGAGTTTAGGTGCCAGATATGAGAAAGATCTACCGCCTACAGTTGATTTTGATATTCTGGGAGTAATCAATTGTCTAAAATTAATTGAGCGTAGAGGACGTGATGGGCTATAATACACCAGGAGCTACCTCAAATACTGGTGAGCTAAGCTGTTCAGGGCTTTGTAGGTAGTCAATAAAATGTTAAATTTATATGTTATTTAATAGGGAGCCAGTGATGAAAGATCATTGGTAATACGATCATACAGTATTTCTTTGTTCTAGAAAGCACTCTAGCAGCTGCATTTTGAACTAGCTGAAGTTTGTTAATTAGGCCACCAAGTCAACCGCCTAGTAACCCATTACAATAATCTAATCGAGAGGTCATGAAAGCATGAATAAGCTTTTCCGCATCAGACATTGATAGCATATGGCGAAGTTTGGCAACATTTTTAGAATGAAAAAATGCAGTTTTACAGATGCTTGAAATCTGGCCTTCAAATGACAGGTTGCTGTCAAAAATCACGTCCAAATTTTTGACTGAAGATGAGGGTCTGAACTAAGAATCCATCAAAGGTTTTTGATCAAGAGGGTTTTGAATATTATAGAGTGATCAATCCTAAATGACTTACTTAATGTACACTTGTGTACTATAGACCCACAACAGCTCTATGTTTCTTCTTCTGCCAGGGAAGATTTATGGTGCCAGTTGAGATTACACAACAAGGAGTGTTCCATTCTTAAAGACTCATACCAGTGCCCTAATTCCTTTGAGTTTACCCTACAGAAAAGTATGGTGTCAAGTACCAAAAGAACTGTTTCTGAAATAACTACGAAACTTGTAAATTAAACATGAAAAGTTGAAAGTGTCCATCAGTTTTACCGTTCAAATTTCTTCATTCCGAATGGCTCTTAAAGTGACCAGGTTTGAGCACTTCAATTTGGAATGACCCTTCAGTGTGGTAGCATTGATTGTTCCCACTCCAAAGTGCCCTTCCGAGATTTATCCTGTTTGGAATGCAGCAAAACTGAGGCCTACAGAGTACACTTGTAAAATGTGCATTTTATATTTTGTCCAAACCTTTGCAATGCCGCAATACATCCAGAGTTCTGCACAGAAGAGAAAAAGAGGACAGAGTTTATGAGATGAATGGTTTGGGCAAATGAATTTAAGAGAAACAATGCAGTCAGGGTACAAAAGACTGCAGTTACAAGGTAGATCAGTCAAGACCAGACCAGAGATGAGCCTACAGTGCATCCGTAAGGTATTATAGCATAGTTACAGTCTTATTCCAAAATGAATTAAATTAATGTATTTCCTCTAAATTCTACACACAATACCCCATAATGACAATGTTAAAAAATATTTTTTTAAATTGTAGCAAATTTATTAAAAATAAAAAACCTGAAATCACATGTACATAAGTATTCACAGCCTTTGCTCAATATTTTGTTGACGCAACTTTGGCAGCAAATACAGCCTCAAGTCTTTTTGAATATGATGCCACAAGCTTGGCACACCAGTCTTTGGGAATTTTTGCTCATTCCTCTTTGCAGTACCTCTCAAGCTCTATCAGGTTGGATAGGAAGCGACGGTATACAGCCATTTTCAAATCTCTCCAGAGATGTTCAATAGAATTTAGGTCTGGGCTCTGGCTGTGCCACTCAAGGATATTCACCAAGTTATTGTCAGGCCACTCCATTGATATTTTGACGGTGTGCTTTGGGTCATTGTCCTGCTGGAAGATCAACTGTCACCCCAGTCTAAGGTCAAGAGCACTCTGAAGCAGGTTTTCATTCAGGATGTCTCTGTACATTGCTGCATTCATCTTTCCCTCTATCCTGACTAGTCTTCCAGTTCCTGCTGCTGAAAAACATCCCCACAGCATGTTGCTGCCACCACCATGCTTCACTGGTATAAGCCTAGTGATGAGCGGTGCCTGGTTTTCTCTAAACGTAACGCCTGGCATTCACTCCAAAGAGTTTAATTTTAGTCTCATCAGACCAGATAATTTTGTTTATTATGGTCTGAGAGTCCTTCAAATGCCTTTTGGCAAATTCCAGTGGCTTCCATCTGGCCACTCTACCATACAGGCCTGATTGGTGGATTGCTGCACAGATGGTTGTCCTTCTGTAAGGTTCTCTTCCCTCCCCAGAAGAACGTTGGAGCTCAGAAAGAGTGACCATCGAGTTATTGATCACCTCCCTGACTAAGGCCCTTCTCCCCTGATCACTCAGCTTGCATGACCAGCCAGCTCAAGGAAGAGTCCTGGTGGTTCCAAACATCTTCCGCTTATAGATGATGGAGGCCATTGTGCTCATTGGGACTTTTAGAGCAGCAGAATTTTTTCTGTAACCTTCCCCAGCCTTGTGCCTCGAGACAATCCTGTCTCGAAGATCTACAGACAATTCCTTTGTTATCATGCTTGGTTTGTGCTATGACATGTACTGTCAACTCTGCACCTTATATAGACAGGTGTATGCCTATTCAAATCATGTCCAGTCAACTAAATTACCACAGGTGAACTCCAATTAAGCTGCTGAAACATCTCAAGAATGATCAGTGGAACAGAATGTACCCGAGCTCAATTTAGAGCTTCATGGCAAAGGCTGTCAATACTTACGTACATGTGATTTTCAGGTTTTTATTTTAATACATTTGCAACAATTTCAACAAATCTTTTTTTCACATTGTCATTATAGGGTATTGTGTGTAGAATTTTGAGGAAATAAATGAATTTAATCCATTTTGAAATAAGGCTGTAACATCAAGCGAAGCTCTATGAATACTTTCCGGAAGCACTGCATAAATCTAAGGTTGCGGTCAACCTTGCGTAGAAATCAGGTTGTTGTTTTTTTTCTTTTGCAGATTCTAAAAGTTTATGTCAAACCTACTGTACACAACCTGACAAAAGTATTGTCGCCCATCCAAGTTTTTGGAACAACAAATAATAACTTGACTTCAAGTTGATCATTCGGTATCAAAGTGGCTTGTATGAAAGGCAAAGGCCTTTAGATTACATTTATCTTACCAAAATAAAATATGATCATGCCTTGATTATTAATTATTTAATTAGGACAGTAAGGTCTGACTTTACTTAGACAAAAGTCTTGTCACTTAACAGAAATAATGTACAGTATAGAATATAAAGTCATGGTGCAGTGGAAAAATAATTAACAATGTATATGACTCCCATGAGCTTAAACAACTGCATCAATACATCTCTGTAATGACTCAAATAACTGTAATGTCAAAGAAAGCATTCTTGCAGGACTCCCAGAGTTCATCAAGATTCTTTGGATTCATCTTCAATGCCTCCTCCTTCATCTTACCCCAGACATACTCAACAGTGTTCATGTCTGGTGACTGGGCTGGGCAATCCTGAAGCACTGTGACCTTCTTTGCTTTCAGAAACTTTGGGGTGGAGGCTGAAATATGAGAAGGAGTGCTATAATGCTGAGGAATTTGCCCTATCCTGTGGTTTGCAATGTAATGGCAGCTCAAATGTCAGGCTGTTGAAGCTGCAGATCTCTCACACGCCCCCATACTGAATGTAACCTCAAATCATAATTTTTCCTTCATAAAAACTTGACTGATTTTTGTGAGAATCTTGGGTCCATGTGGGTTCCAATAGGTCTTCTGCAGGATATGTGATGATTGAGATGCAGTTCAACAGATGATTCATCTGAAAAATCTACCACTTTTCCAAAGGATCAACTGCAAGTCAAGTTACTATTTGTTGCTCTTACAACTGGGATTGACACCTAGACTTTTTGTCAGGTAGTGTACATATGGAACTGTAAACAAACACAGACAGCCGCAGGATACATTAAAATACAGGTATATACAGTGAGCATTCACATTAAGTCCTTCTTCACCACACTAAGTACAGACACTAACAGGTTACAGTGGTGTTTTTTTTTTTAATACCTGAAGTGTATATTTGCTATTATTGCATCTCTGCTGGTCGTCTAGTAGATTCAGCATCAACAGGTTTTGTTGTAATAGTGCTAATATCAATATTAAACAGCACCTGCAGCACAAAAGTAGCCTTGTAATCTGCCATTGTTGTTGCTACTGTAGCAATGGTTACATGCAGGGTTCTTCTTTTTTCTTATTTTCACATGGTAGTCTGACATCATTGTTTCCAGAAAGTAGCAGTTACAGTTGAAATCAGAATTATTAGCCCCTGAATTATTAACCCCCTAACCCCCCCCCCCCCCCCCCCCCCGGCCCTTTTTTTATTTTTTCCTCAATTTCTTTTTAATGTAGATTTAATGTAGATTTTCTGTTTAATGGAAAGATTTCTAAACAAAATAGTTTTAGTTTTATAACTCATTTCTAATAACGGATTTATTTTAATTTGCCATGATGACAGTAAATAATATTTTACTAGAAATTTTTCAAGACACTTCTATACAGCTTAAAGTGACATTTAAATGTTTAAGGTTACTTGGGTTAACTAGGCAGGTTAGGGTAATTAGGCAAGTTATTGTATATATTGTGTGTTTGTTCTGTAGATTATAAAAAATAATAATCTAGCTTAAAGGGGTTAATAATTTTGACCTTAAAATGTTTCTTAAAAAATTAAAAATTGCTTATATTGTAGCCGAAATAAAACAAATAAGACTCATCAAATCAGACACACTGTGAAAATTGCCTTGCTCTGCAAAACACCATTTTGGAAATATATATATATAAAATTGAAAGGGGGCCTAATAATTCTGACTTCAACTATATATATACTTTTACCCTTGTGTGCTGTTGGATATGTTTTCATCCACTCTTTGGTGATTTTGAATATTAATTTTGTAAACACTTTTCTGGGTTTCATCGAATGGAAGGATTTTTGGTGACAAATCTTATTTTGACACCAAAAACACTTTCCAAAATGTAGAAAAAAATCAACAAAACATCATTCTGGGCATATTTACTACCCTTTTGTTATATTCATGGATGTTTTTGCCCAATTGACTTGCATTATAATGCCATTTTTTGATTGCAATATTGATATGCATATGAATATATATATTATCTGTTTTTTGTCCTGTCTCTGTAATGCTGTTGCACTGTAGAAGCTTTGTCATGAAAACAAATTCCTCGTATGTGTGAACATACCTGGCAATAAAGCTCTTTCTGATTCTGATCAGGTGTTCTTGATTGTTGCTGACTTTCCCTGTTGGGAAGAGGTAAAATGTGTATTTTCACGTTTGATCTTCAGATGCAATTCAAAAAAGTTAAAGGTAAAACTTAAAGTATTTTGTTCACCTCCAAAATTTTTCTTATATCAAAAATCTGTTGCTTCAGGCACCACTTAAAACCTGATTATAGTACAAACAAAATTAAACAAAATCAAGCCAAAACAAAGTTCATTTTGTGTTCTTTCGAGAGTTAATTTTGGCTTCTAAACATCATTGAGCTGCAGTATATTGCTCCATGACTGTCAAATAATGGGTCTGTGTTTTCTGGAATTCTCTTTTATTTATTGTACAATTGATTCATATCTCATATGGGTCAGACAGAAGAACAACATTCAGCACAACAACACCAAGTTAGCAATATGAATAAACAGGAGTTACTCTCCAGTAGCAGAGTTGGTAGAGATGTTTCAACAGCTGTATATCATAGTGAGATTTTAAAGACCTACAGCGAGATCACACATTGGACGAGAAGAGCCACTGTTCCATTCAACCCAGGCTCATTCTGAGAACGTAGTCCCGGGGACGTTTCTGGAGACCGCGAAATACGTAGCCGGGGGTACGTGCGGCTGCATTTCATTTTTTTAAGCGAACGCTGCGGGGCGGTGTGACGCCGTTCCCTTCGGCGCTCGCCGGCCGGCCAGCCGGCCGTTCGCCTCCGTGTGGAGGGCTTTCCCGCTGCAACCAGTTTGTCCGGTTAGCTCTTCGTGTACTCTAGGCGCAGAGAGGGGCTGACCACGACGACGACGACGACCGGGTTCGAGTCCGGGGAAGAGCGATTCCAGGAATCAGGTAAGAAAACAAAAACAAAATCCAAAAAATGAAGCGAACACGTTCGTCACAGGGTGGGAATGTGGTCAAAATCCGAAAACGTGGTAAAAACCGGACGAGGGCTTTTCTTTTTCTGGACGGCTTTTGTGAACCGTCGTTGGTTGGGTTTGGGGACGGAGGAGGGCGGGTCAGCCGATTGGCCGGTCGCACGGTCAATCATTCCGTCATGAAGACAGGCAGACGGGCGGAAGGTCATTCGACAGCGGCCTCCAGCGGGTTTACGCGAGAACGGCGCGGGAAAAAGCGCGCACAGCGGCCTCTTGTGGACTCGCGAAAACAAAAACTGCACAAATACGTACCTCCCGGGACGTATTTCGCGGTCTCCAGAAACGTCCCCGGGACTACGTTCTCGGAATGAGCCTGGGTTGGTTCCATTGGTGTCTGTTTGATGCAAATAGAAAACAATGTAAAGATACTTCTTGCAAAACAGGCTAAAGCAAGCTGTTTGCCAGATGTTTATGAAGCTGTTCTTTTCTCACAAACAACATTTTTGAGCAGCATGACCACTATGAGTGTGACACATTTATAACCATGCTATTGGGTATGGGGTAGAAGTTTTGAAAACAGTATATCGTCATTCAGACTTTTCAAACTTCTTTTCAAATTAGGAAAGAGAAATAACATTGTTTGGGCCTTTTTAGGCACCAGTGTTATTTTAAGGCCCCATTTATACTAATCTGTTTTAGTTCTAAAACACTTACGTTTTGCTATGGTTTCGCCTTCCGTCTACACTACCCCAGAGTTTTTAAGGCCTGAAAAATGAGCTTTTTGAAAACGCTGAAGAGGCTGTTTTTGTTTGAAAACTCTGCTGCTCCCTGTCAGTGTGGATGGGGGAAAACAGAGACATCTGAAACGGAGGCATGGCTGCAGACATCTGATTGGGGCTTTTTCTCAATATTAAGTGCACAAAGTTCAGTCTTGCATCCTTTTTCTTAAGTTCAGACTTCGCAAGTTTGATATGGAGAACAAACTGCCAAGGACAGGTCGGGTAAAAACAGTGTACTCTATAACATCATTCGCATCACACTGGCTATGTTGTTTTACTTAACAATAAAATGAAAACATGATATAAGGAATTGTCAATTTTCATTTTTTATATTAACTTAACAGAAACTAAAAATGTTGAGGTGTCATGTAGCTACATATTTATATGACCGTCATCTTCACAGGATGTGAAGTTTATTTATAAACAAATTTCGAGAGGATCACATGATTACGATTAAACAGGTGGTCCTGCATTAGCTAATTCATGATTCACCAATCAGACAATTCCTAAGTCACCATAAATAACTTAAGTTCCATACCACAGCCATCTTCGTTTTGAAGAATCCCCCCTTCCACCCCTACTCCTCCTTTCCTTGATGGGTGGCATGATGGCCCAGTGGTTAGCACTGTTGCCTCACAGCAAGAACGTCACAGGTTCTAGTCCTTACCAATCCAGTCTATGTTTCTGTGCAGAGTTTACATGTTTTCCCTGTGCTCATGTGGGTTTCCCCTGCGTCCGATTTCCTCCCAATATCCAAACACATGCAACTTTAGTTTATTGACTAACCCAAATTGGCACCATAGACTTGCCCCTAGTAAGTAGCCATCTCTTTTTAGCAATCCCAATTTTTTTTTGCTACAACAGCAGGGGAGTTTCAAGACCTACCTGAGCTCAAACTCCCCTTTCACCCTGCAACAGGAGGGAGCCCTGGGCTTGAGGATCTTCTGAGCTCAGGGCTCTCTTCCCGGGACAGCATGTCAAACACACTTTATAATCAATCATCAGCTAAGTGTGAACTCTCAAAACATATAAAACAAAACAAAGCCTCTAACATAACTGCCTCTTTTCATTTTCTTCGAAAAATATGAAACACACCCTGTCTCTTTTGTTAAATATCAGTTTTATTAATCAATAATGGCCATTATGAAAGTATAATGTACAATAAGTTTATACAATATAGGAAATAACTGCAAGCAGTCAGTCAAATGTGCAGAATCTGTGTGTTTACATGAATTAATATATTAACTTATCTTTGCACTCAGCTAAAATGCACTCAGATGTGTGAGTGTGTGTGCAGTCATGTGATGTGCGTGTTCAGTAGTATAGTGTGGACAGCGATCTTTTCATAAATGCTAGGTGAAACGCCAGTGTGGACGTGGATCGTTTTCATTCTAAAACGCCATTTTAAAATGAAAATGTATTAGTGTAAACAGGGCCTGTAAGTGTCAATTCAGCACTTGTGGTTTAAAAAAAGGCCCAACCCTAGTTGTGGTAATTGTGAATACAGACTTAAGAATTTCCTGTTGATTAAAGCAACCAAGATGGTGTGCATATGGATCCACTAGTGGTGTGCAATAGTTAGTCCTTAATTGATCTGTTAGGCTAAAGTCATATGACAGATGATTTGTATGTTTTCTTACCAAGTGAAAAAATATACAATTATCAAAAATCAATGTAGTGCAAATGCTTTTTGGAATTTCTATTAAAAAAATTAAATATTTCACAAGGCACATACAAGGAAAGAAGTTTTATATTTTATAGCAGTGAAATGTGCTAAATTTCATCTGCAATGAAAATCATTCAGGGATCTCAAATGCTATATTCTCTCAAAAGTAACTTTTTGTAGTAGTTCCATTATAAAATAATCAATAAATATGTCTAAATTTTAGTTCAGAAGAGTTGGATTTGAGAGGATTTAGTGTGTTTGGTGTGTGTGTGTCTGTGTGTGAAATCCCTTCAGTCAGACCGTATCATTTGACCAGGCTAATCTCCTCTTCTTACAGCTCATTACAACTATGTTTGTCCAAAACAATGGCCTAAAGTAATGAAAAAAGCCGCTGTGAGGCTGAGCTGATTGGAAGGTAATAAAAAGTGAAAAAGGACAAAGTGAAAAGGCAATGCACACACTCGCTCTCACAAACACAGCCTGAAAATAGCATCCTTATCGTCCCTGTTTCATTTAGATTTGATTACTGTCGGATTATAATGCAATCACAACACTGTTTGAGAGGTAGCTATGGGAACGGCATATCTCGCTGCAGATCTTAATTTAGGTTTGAACACTCCAGATCACTTAGATACAAGAGATGAGGGGGATGGACAGAAAGGAACAAGGGCACGAGAGGAGGTGAGAGGTACACTGGGAATGAAGCATGTTGGGGGGGGAGACAGGACGTGGAGACAGGCGCTTTCTTGTTCTTTCGGTTGTATTTCATATGCCATTCATTTGTCTTTCAGGAGCAAAATCAATTTCTGATGACAATCCTGTGTGCTGCACTCAAAGGCACAGAGTTCCTGAGTCCTGGGAAAGTTGCTGTTGGAGACGGTGGCTAATCTCGGCAGAATGAATCATTCACTCTCTTATTTGGACATCTGTGTTAACATTTTCCCTCCCCTCCCTCATAAACTCTCCCTGACTGGCGATGGTTTCATTACAAGTTTTCGCAGGTGCTTGATAGTTTGGTGGGACAGAAATATGACGACGCTAACTTGCCTGAATTTCCTTGTGTAGTCTCTATGTCAACAGACTTAATTAAAATAATTGTGTTCTCGTATGTCTTTTTATATGTGAATAATATATTTTGCAGTTGAAGGAAAAATTATTAGCCTATATTAGAAATATTCAATATTTCCCAAGTGATGTTTAACAGAGCAGTTTTCAAAGTTACTATAATAGTTTTTATGTTCTGGAGAAAGTCTAATTTCTTATGATTAGCAGGTCAATATTATAAGCCATGGGGCAGCACGGTGGCTCAGTGGTTAGCACTGTCACCTCACAGCAAGAAGGTCGGTGGATAGAGTCCTGGCTGGACCAGTTGTTGTTTTTGAGTGAAGTTTGCATGTTCTCTCCTTGTTGGCGTGGGTTTCCTCCAGGTGCTCCGGTTTCCCCTACAGTCCAAAGACGTGCGCTATATTGTAGGTGAATTGGGTAAGCTAAATTGTCCATAGTGTATGAGTGTGAATGTGAGAGTGTATAGGTGTTTGCCAGTGCTGGGTTGCTGCTGGAAGAACATCAAGCATATGCTGGAATAGTTTGCGGTTCGATCTGCTGTGGTGACCTCTGAAATACAGACTAAGCCGAAGGTAAATTAATAAACAAATTATAAGCCACCTTAGGGAATGACAATATACAACAAACCACTGTTGTCCAGTGACTTGTCTAATTAACCCAGGGGTACCCAAACTTTTTTCCATAAAGGGCCAAAAAGTAAACTTGATTGAGGGCTGTGGGCCGAATATATACCAAATAGTATATATTGACTTGACACTAACACCCGCCAAATGCGGGTAGATTTCAGCTGTGGCGCGTGAGACAAACACCCTCATTAGCCACTTTGGCTGGTTGAAAATAATTTTCAAAACTGCCAGAGCTGCCTCGTCCCCAAAGATTAGAATTTTAGTTTAAGACCGCTTGTAAATACGCGTGCAAAAGTGCTCTTGGAATCGAGAAGTAGCAAGATTGACAACTGTTCGCGTGAGCAAAAGAAATCAGGTGAATACCAAATAAGAGGATGATCAGGTGCACAGTGAGACACCGGCACAGCTGATGTGATGCGCATGAATGCTTAAAAGCTACCGCTTTCTTGCGCAAAACAACCGTGCCTGGAAACGCAACCGGTGCAATCGTTTCTCTTTGAAATAGACTGGAAAAAGCAGTGCTCGTGCACACACAGTCCTGCTGCTTTCAAGAGCGCCAGATCTTTTGTATGCAGCAGCAGTTGCCGCTTTTGCTTTTACCATTCTTTGAACAGATTATTATGTTAATCATGTGCACATGACCATCCTTTCACTATTGCACACGTGATATTAACCTACTTTCTTTTGCTTGCAGTTATTTTTGTTAATATGGTTTAATTAGCATCCTTTACAATAACATTGCTTTAATAGGACATTAACTCTCCACTTATCTATAGTTAACTGATGATCTGGGACCTTTAGTCTGGACAAACTACTGTGTATAGTTTTAGATAAATGAGAATATATTTTTTAAATGTCAAATTATTATTTTTTTTTTGTTAATATTTTTGTTAAATAAAAAAGTGTACGTATACAGCTATATTTAGCTTGTTTTGACAACATTTTTGAAATGACAGTATTTACATTTTAAAAGTCTGATTCAAATATAGTATTAAATTTAATCATTTAATTTCAATTTTTTTTTGTTGTTGTTGTTGTTTTTGTAGCTCAGCAATAAATCAAAGAAACAAAAGGTACATTAAATTCCAAATGACAATCACTGTCAAAGGCATTTGCCCCAACCACCCCCCCATCATTCTCCCTCTCTTTTCAGATGGACAGGCCCTACTTTAGGCATACTTTTGGGCATTAACCAAACTTGACTAGATAACCTAATTAACCTAATTAAGCCTTTAAATAGCACTTTAAGATAAATAATAGTATCCTACAAAATAACTAAATAATATATTATTTATTGTCATCATGGCAAAGACAAAATAAATCACTTATTAAAACTAGTATGTTTAAAAACGTGCTTAAAAAACTTTATTAAAGAGCGCTTGGGAAATATTTTAAAAGTAATTAAAATTACACAGGAAAGCTAATACTGTTGACTGTACATGCATCATGATCATAGAATCTAATTTGAATGCCAGTTTTGCAATGGCGAATGCATTCGTGCCCATATAGTGCTGTCGTCATGGTGATGGTGAACTTGACCGTGGCAAAGGAAAGACACTGCAAACAGTGTGCACAACAACAATGACTTGAAAGCACCGAATGTCAGATCAATGGGAAGTTAATTAATGAAGTTAGCAGAACTGCCAGATGCTCTTGATTCCTATGGAGCACATGCTCTTCGCATTGCTGCAAGACAAAGAGGGGCTTCTTTTCATGATTCTCTATGGCTTGCAGTTCATTTAATCTCATATTTGTATTCATTTCAAAACTAAAAGAGAAAAACGAGTGCCTCAACCAGTAGGAAAAGGTGTCGCAGCTATAAATAAAGATTAAAAGTGACTGATTCTTAAAAGGTTAGTTTAGAAGAATATGGAAACTCTACCTCATGTTATTCGCAAATCATAATCTTGTTTATCTTTAAAACACATTAGAAAAAAAATTCATAATGAAAGCTGACAGAATTTATATCTATATTTAGAAATTTTATATAAAACAAGCTTCTTTACTGATCCAAGTTTAAATGGAAAATCATAACTTGTTGTTTCTGTCATTGTTGTTCATTTAACTCTAGTGAATTAATAAAATGAATATTATGATCACCAGGCAACATTCTTTATCAGACAAAAGGTTGTATAAAGTGTTTGAATCATGTTTACATCAAGAAGGTTTATATGTTAGTACTTTGAATGTCTGCCAAAACAATGCCAACCCAACGAGGTATGCGTTCTTCAGGAACACAGACAGTTTTTTGCAGTGTCTGTCACCTAGATGCTTGCAGCCAATCTTTCAAGTCTTGTAGTTTGTGAGGTGGAGACACTGTGAATTAAACATCCGAGAGTTGGACTGAACTCTGGGGAATTTGGAGGTTGGGGCATCACACTTCTCAAACCATTCCTGAACAATGATTGCAGTATCCTGCACAAAGAGACCAAACTTCCACCATGAAACACCATTGTCATGAAGGGATGTACCTGGTCTGCCACAATGTTTGATACTGTAGGTACTGTAGGTACACTGAAAACATGCGTAAATTAGCTGTAATTCGGGTTTTTATTTAATTTTCCTGCCATTTATTTATGCTTTTGAATTACATTATGGGACCTTGATCTTTCTTCCAACAACTTTCAACCTTCAAAAGTTTGAAAAGGTGACTTTTACGAACATTTTTAATGGTTGGTGTATATTACGGTACAGAAACCTTGTAATAAACTGCCAGTACATTTTCTGTTGTTTTATAGACTCATTTATCTATTTATTATACATGCTATTATTTCAAAATGTCAATAAAAGTCACTTTATTAAACTGCAGAGGGAAGTAAAAACACTTGTGAATCAAAATATGGAAACTGTTCATTAACAGACATTTTTTTTTTACAGTATGTACACTGTAAACCCTAAGAAGCTGAGACCAAAATGATTTAAGGAAAGTGATTCCCTCAGTTCGTTTGAGTAATGGGAAATCCAACCAAATGTGGTCTCTTCATTGAATTAACTTAAACATATAAGTTATCTGTACAGTAACTTAAAATCGCTAATAGACTAAACTTCCAGATTTTTTCAGTTTTTATATTACAGTATTTACTTACGTACTCCCAGGACTGTTTATATTGAGGTTGATATTTAGCAGCACCATGTTGGTGTTTTGTAACATCTAATTTTTATGTGGTAAGTCGTTTATGTGGATAATTCAGTAGGGGTGTCAAAATTAACCCTCTCCCTGTGAAGCTCCCTGTGATCTTAACTAGGTGCTGCTACACCTGACGCAGCGCCATGCGTTTTAGAATTCTAAACATAGGTTTCAAGGTCACACAACAACGCGATGATTCGGGACACTTCATGTTTCTGCCGCGCCACAGAGAGTGTCTGGTGTGCCGTGTCGCGGCTTCGAGCGACGCATCCCATGCCTCAGTCAAAGTTAATTCCAGCGTGCATGGTTATTAGTCTCGGTGTACAAGCTCGCTACTTGAAACTAGCACACAGTTGGCTGTAAAACTATACAAAGACACAAATGATTTTGTACTCTCTGCTTGGTATGTGTCCGAGTCGTATATGTACGATTGATTGCTGATCCTCTCACTCCTGCTCCTTCTCGCAGTCTGCCTGTCTCTGTTGCAAATGCAGAGCGGGTGAGCTCATGGCTCCGCCCCCTTGTTACGTTGGGCGGGAAACCGAAACTTATCTACATGTGAAGCAACACACCCCTAAATCAGCGAACTGTGGACACGCCCCTAACATGACACTTTTTAACACATTTACATTTACATTTAGTCATTTAGCAGACGCTTTTATCCAAAGTGACTTACAAATGAGGACAAGGAAGCAATTTACACAACTATAAGAGCAGCAGTGAACAAGTGCTATAGACAAGTTTCAGGTGTGTAAAGTCTAAGAAGCTAAGCATTAGTAATGTATTTTTTATTATTTCTTTTTTTTGAGAGAGTACAGTTAGTGGTATAGCTAGAGAGGCAGTTAAGATTAGGAAGGAAAGTGGAAACTAAATAAATGAGTTTTTAGTCGTTTCTTGAAGACAGCAAGTGACTCTGCTGTTCTGATGTAGTTTGGGAGTTCATTCCACCAACTGGGCAGATTGAATCCGAGAGTTCGGGAAAGTGATTTCTTCCCTCTTAGGGATGGAACTACGAGGCGACGTTCATTCACAGAACGCAAGTTTCTGGAGGGCACATAAATCTACAGAAGTGAGAGCAGATAAGGAGCAAAGCCAGAGGTCGCTCAAAGCCAGAGGTCTGGCAGCAACTGGCAGCCAGTGCAAACGGGTGAGTAGTGGAGTGACATGTGCTCTTTTGGGTTCATCAAAGACCACTCGTGCTGCTGCATTCTGAAGCAGCTGAAGAGGTTTGATAGAATTAGCTGGAAGCCCGGCTAGTAGAGAGTTGCAATAATCCAGTTTGGAGAGAACAAGAGCTTGAACAATAAGTTGAGCTGCATGTTCAGATATGAAGGGTCGGACCTTTCTGATGTTATAGAGTGCGAATCTGCAAGATCGAGCAGTTCTAGAAATGTGGTCAGAGAAGTTTAGTTGGTCATCAATCGTTACTCCAAGGCTTTTTACCATTTTGGATGCAGTAATGGTTGCCCCATCCATCTGGATTGAAAAGTTATGGTGTAGAGTCGGGTTGGCAGAAACTTCAAGCATTTCCGTTTCTGCGAGGTTAAGCTGAAAATGATGATCTTTCATCCAGTGTGAAATATCTGACAGGCAGGCTGAGATGCGAGCTGGAACCGAGGGATCATCAGGGTGAAAAGAGAGGTATAGCTGGGTATCATCAGCATAGCAGTGGTAGGAAAAATCCATGTTTCTGGATGACTGGTCCTAAAGAGGTCGTGTAGATGGAGAAGAGAAGTGGCCCAAAAACAGAGCCCTGAGGTACCCCCGTGTTTAAATGCTGTAGGTTGGACACCTCTCCCCCCCAAGACACCCTGAATGACCTGTCAGAGAGGTAAGATCTGAACCATTGAATAACAGTGCCTGCAACGTCCAGTGACTCAAGCGTAGATAGCAGGATCTGGTGGTTTACAGTGTCAAAAGCAGCTGATAAATCCAGCAAGATGAGGACAGATGATTTAGAGTCTGCTTTAGCCAGTCTGAGATCCTCCATGACCGAGAGCAGGGCAGTCTCAGTTGAGTGGCCTTTCTTAAAGCCAGATTGCTTGTTGTCCATGAGGTTGTTTTGAGTAAGAAAGTCCAGGACTTGATTGAACACTACTTTCTCCAAAATCTTGGCCATGAATGGAAGCAGGGATACCGGTCGGTAGTTTTCAAGTAGCGTTTGATCCAGGTTGGGTTTCTTTAGCAGTGGGGTTACCCTAGCCTGCTTAAATGAAGTAGGGAATAAACCAGAGTCAAGAGATGTGTTAATTATGCGAGTCAGTGATGGTATGACTGCAGGAGAAATGGCTTGCAAGAGATGAGAGGGAATGGGATCAAGCGGACAGGTGGTTGCATGGCTAGATAGCACGAGATTGGACACCTCAGACTCAGAGAGCTGGGAAAAAGAGGTGAGTGTGTTTTGTGTTGGTGGTGTATCTTGCGTGTTTGTTGTAGGTGCCACAAATTGACCACTGATTTTTGCAGTTTTGGTACAAAAGAATGTAGCAAGGTCATGAAACCGTCCGGCTCGACGCACAAGCTCTTACAGTAACCAAGGAAACAGTGGGTAAACTTTCTAGTACCATACACAGATAGCTGAAAACAAGTTTAAATGTCCTACAACCATACACAACCAGCTGAAAACAAGTCTAAGTGTTCTCTAACCAAACACAGCAACTGAAAACAAGTCTAAATGTACTTACACAGTGTTGCTCTCGATGCTAAAGTGCTTCTCCTCATTATAATAAAAAATCTGAATTGTGTTTTGACCTGAACCTAAATTGGCACACTCAGAAGAACCATAACATTAATATTAAATCATAAAAAAGAGGTAAACTATGTGCCCTTTAAACTCTAGTGTGACTGCGGCATCACTTCTAAAATTTTCTCCCTCCACTGAAAGTTAATTTCACCCAAACTTTGAAGCTTCAAAAAGTTCAGAAAGAGTTCAGTTGATGAATGAGAACAAACCTCATTGTAACTCCCATGTCAAGTAGGTTGAGCTGCATTTAGTGAATGAAACCCGAATTAAATCTGTTCATCACAAAAAGCAAACTTGTCTCTTCAGAAGATGTGGATTAAATCAGTCTTTATGAACATTCTGAAGCATCAGCATTTTGCTGAGAGACATTACTCAGGTTTAATCTCTTTAAAGATGTAAATGAGTGAGCGGGAATGGGAGATATGCGAATATACTTAACATCTGCGATCTATGTCAAGGTTTTGGCAATGCCACATGTGAAATGTACAGAGACTTTTCAATCAAGCCTACGCCAAAGAAAAGGACATTTAGAGAATAATGCTTCAATCTTTTTACAAAGCATTAGCTGTATTAAGGTTGATTAAGGCATATTGTATTTCCTGCACAAAAGAGCCAGAGTCAGGTTCATTCATTTTATATTGGCTCAGCTAGGAAAAATATTTTTTTTTTAATGTTTTTTTTTTTTTTGGCAAATGAACATTGTTCAAGGTTGAAAAAACGACTTGTCAGATTTGAAAGGCACACAATTTGGACAAGCCCCCTATTTGCCATGGCTACCTGATTTGAAATAGCCTGAACTGGCTTGATTAGACGCTGAAGTAATAGATCTGAAGTATCAGCTGGACTCATGATTAATAAAAGCGCATTGTACGAGGCAGCGACCCTCATGGCCGAAATCCTTTCTAGGTTCTTCCAGGCAGAAAGGGTTTATACCTCATAATAGTCCTTTTAAAGGGCATGTAATTAACAAGGTCTAATGCCATTGTCATACTGTTAAGACTCAAAAGTTTGCACAGCAAGGAAGTTGGGTTTTAAAATAGACCGCTCAGTGAACATGGGCTCTGATTACAATTATGCGCTACACTTTGCTGATTTGAAATCAATGAGGCCAAATTTCACAGGGGCCCTGTCAAATGGTAGCAACGAGCATCCCAGATCCATTCCCCAATCAAAAGTTTTTGCTCTGTATAATTTCACGCAATCAGATTTCTCCACAGTCATCCAGTGCAATCAGGTAATCAGTGGGGCCCATTAACAAGACAAATGGGGTTTAAAAAGTGGGTGCACTCTGTTTGCAGGAACTTCCTGTGGAGAAGGCCCCCCTGCCTCTGCCATCTTTGATACGCTGCAGAATAGCTCCGTACTCACTGTAATTTGGGTTAAGAAAAGGAACTCACGATTTCACGAGATTTCCATCATTTAACATGGTATAGTTTAATGAAGCGTTGTTGTTATTGTTATAAACCTGTAAAGGAATGGTTAAATTGGCTGGATATCAGGGGCCGGTTGCACTAGCAGTGTGTTATTATGTAATTTAGTTGTTATGCAGAGACACACTAAGCTTTAAATTATGCAGTACTAAATATTTTGGTGTTGCAACACTGAAGATTAAAATGCAACTCTTTGCTTGAACAGAATGTTTAAAATGTATGAATAACATTAGAAATCACAGTATAAAAGAGAAAACAGTAAGATTCAATTACATTGATGAGCCCACAAGTTTTCAGTCATTCTCTACTCTCAGCTTTTTCCTTCTACTTTCATTTTTGCTTTTATTGGGTCCTTGCAAAACTCACTTTTATTTCCAGTTTGTGAGAGTCAGGTTTAAATTTATTTCAAGGAGTGTTTCATTATGTTTGTCAATTATATTAGAATTTCTACATGACTGGATTTCTCTCCTCCATGTGTAGGCTATTAGCTCATTTCAAGTTTAAAGCTTTGATTCTAATAACTTCTTTATGTTCAGTTCTTTCGCTGCACTTGGGTTATTTTCTCAATTAATAATTTGAAAGCTTCTAATTGAGTATTATGTCATTCAATGTGACTTTGGATTACCTTATGAAGAGCTTACAATTTACTAACTACATTCTACATTAAAGGTTCTGTAAAAAAAATCTTTATATAAAAAATATATGAGCAATATCACAAAAGTAGTAGTGCAATATGACTGTATATTGGCACTGGTAGGAAGTGTGCATTGGCTCGAGGCTGCAGGCCCAGTGTCTTAGTGCCTCCACCAGTGCCGATATACAGCCATATTTCACTGATACAAGTGTGATATTGCGTTTATACAACAGTTCAGTGGCATAATCGTTTGTATACAAAACAAAAAATCAAACACAGAGGGCCCTATCATACACCCGGCGCAATGTGGCGCAAGGCGTGACGCAATTGTTGTTTGCTAGTTTCAGCTTGGCGCAAGAGTCATTTTGACGTTTTGCACCAAGCTGCCTAAATAACAAATGCATTTGCGCTTATATGTGCGCCCATGTTATTATTAGTATGGTCTTAAGGATCTCTATAATATAATATGCAAAACAGTAACACAATTTATATTAAGAAGAAATAAACATCCAATGCTTGTAGTTTGTCACTTCAGCCTAAATGGATCAATGATTTTTTTGAGATCACCTCATGATTCTTAGATGTCTATTAGACTTTCACTGAATTTAGCATTGTTTTAGCCAAGCTGTCTACGTTTAAACTAAGTTTAAACTAATCTATTAGATGTCTATTAAAAACAAGATTCTATCCAGATTTTTCCTTAAAACTTTAATGGTTTTAATGATGCAATGCAATGTGGGCTTGTTTAACAACCTGCACAGTCACAATAGAAAACAGTTTTCACCAGTTTTTTTTAAAAACTGGGAATAGCTGTCTTTCATTTGCCCTTTTTAAACTGAGAGGAAGATATTTTGGCCTCAACTGCCATTTCTCTCAGTGGACACAAACTGTCATTAGCACAAATTTAAATGCCTGTGGAAATAATGAACTGAGACAATGTGAACATAACAAAGACAACAACAAAAAAATGAAAAGGAATAGGCTCTAATTTTGGACCCTTAGGGAAACGGGGAGCGATTCTAATTAAGCTCCTCCTGAAACGAAACACTCAGGTCACGTCGGTTTCTCATCCCGCTCCTTTAACTGGTGCTTTTGTTTGAGGCGTACAGTTAATAACAATGTCCAACCTCAGAGAGAGGAAGTAGTGCTCACAAAGACCCTGTGGCCATTAGGAAGCCCACATGCTGTATAGATATTAGATTAGATGCAGCTTTAAAGCCAGACGGCAGTCAAACATAGCTGAATTGCACAAGTCCTCCCTCAAGTAGTCCTGATTAAACACGTGAATCAGCGAGGAGCAGTGCCGGCTCTACCCAAGGTGATTTGAAGTGCTTAATTAAACATAGACTATACTGAGATAGCTCAATCTAATAGCTGTCAAGCCTTAAACCAGGAAGAATATCGCACACCTCGCGCATCATATTTGCAGATAGATCTATCTCGACTGGTAATATCTGATCCGCTCGCTCTTATCTACACTTTGCCAGACCTCAGATTGTTGAGCTATCTTTCATTTGGTTTATTGTGTGCAGGACGGTAATTGGCCGCAGATAAGCGCTCTCCCTCCCTCCTAGGCCGATCCAGAGCATTCCGAAAGCAATCTTCTTGGACAAGGGTTCTATCCTGGGTCATTTGGCTGACCGGGAACGTCTAAAGCTTTTGGATGCCTGGCTTCAGATGAGTCCACTCAGTTCTGGCCTGCCACTCCCAGCCAGATGCCGCAATCTTTCAATCAACCATCCCATTTACTGTCGCAAAGCACCACTGCCCAGCATCACTTACCGACAGCAATGGCATGACTATCATCTACTGCTGAAAAAAATTCTTCCGCATTTGGTGTAATAAGTCATTTTGTTCTGGACGAGTGAAAGGGTTAAGCATGCTGATGCCAACATTCGGTTATCTGAACGTGATCCATTAAACAGAAAATAGTTTTTTTTTTTTTTTTTTTTTTGGAGGTCTGGATGTTGATATATCAATGTATTTCACCAATCAGAGAAAGAGAATCAATGTTTCCATGGCAACACTAGTTAGGGGTACAAGTGGGGAATAATTGTCAATCATTTGTCACCACCAGTCTAAGTTGTTTTGATATTAGGTTGATATCTAATTTGCATTTTTAATCTCTCTGCAGATGATATGCTCCCTGGTTAATGAGCAATTAATTGGTGACAAATTCAAATTAATATCAAATATGGAAAATGTAATGCCTTGACAGTGAACAAACACAACGTTTTCTGGTTGTTCACCAAATGTAATACTCAACTTGCCAGCAGTTGCACTGATAAAAGGTTTTACTTTTCCAAAAACAAATGCAGTAAGTGCAAACGTCATTGCGCTGAATCACTGAGCTGCCTGACATTGAGTCACTTAAAGGTGAGAAACCTGTTGAAGAATTTTTAAGACTTACACATAGCAAATGAGCACTTTCTGTGGCTTATAGCACCTTCAGAACACCTAATTTCTGTCGCATAATCACACGGCACAATGAACAGACTCAAATTGTAACAATTATGGTTCAATCATGTGCCATGAATTCAAAGTTTTTAAAAGCCTCTCAGTCATACAGTTCTTTCTCTTTGTCCCCTTTTAAAATGCCTCCTAATTTCCATGAGTTCCCTTTCCTGGGTCCAATTGGATAATGGATGTAAATAGGCCTTATACATCTAATATGACTAGAGACTGAAAATACAGAGTAAGTGCCTTTTTATAAAGGCTTATATTGAGAGAGAGCTTTTGATTGCAGGAAATGGAGATCTTATCTCTTGTGTTTGTCTGGCAAACGCCTGCACACTGTAATCTGGATTATTTAACTAAAAAGCCTATATGTTCGCTTTTAGAAAAAATGGATTAATCTTTGCGTACATGTGATGTATTTTCGTTATACACATTCAGACTCTCACAAACATGTTTTGGCTTGATAATGCTAGAGTCTGTCCGACATTAGCATTGTTTTATATACAGAAACAATGTTACTCGATCCCACGAGTTTCCAAGGGGTATTTATATGAATTTCAGGGAATCAATTACAAGTTGTCTAACAAGATACATTACTAATTCCACCTGTATTCAAATTTGTCTCGTGACCAGGTTTGGGTATTGTATAGATTTCATTGATATCGATACAGTGGCATGGTGGCATAGTGGGTAGCACTGTCGCATCACAGCAAGAAGGCCGCTGGTTCGAGCCTTGGCAGGGTCAGTTGGCATTTCTGCGTGGAGTTTTTAAGTTCTCCTCATGTCCACATTGGTTTCCTCTGGGTTCTCCGGTTTCCCCAAAAGCCCAAAGACATGTGTTATAGAGGAATTGCCAACCTACTTCACACATGATGTCACACAGGTTCAACCTCGTATACTGGTTGCAAAAAAAGACCGGTTGCATTAGCAAACATGTCGTGTTTTGAGGTAGCATGCCAAATTAGAAAATAGATGCCAAAAATAGAAAACTTAAATTTTACCGTACACTACATTGCTATTAATGCCAAGCGCAGACATCTTTGGCTAACAGCCATCATAAGAGCTGAATGGAGTGGGGACCTAATTAAAAATGCTCGACTCTGCAGTTCTCAGGTTATATCAGGTAAGTTCACGCTATGCTGAATCATACACTTTACTCGTTTTTGATTGCAGCAATGAATGCTTAGAATGAAATGTAACCATGTGAATTCACATACCCTGCCATACAGGTGTCGTTCGCTGTCAGAATGCAGTTGTTTTGCTTGTTGATGATTACCCAGGCCTTGTACAGCTCTGTCTTCTTTCTTTGTCTTTGGCTAGGCAAAACCTCGGTTTTTAGCACTACAAAGTTTTGAATCTGGTAATCATGGAACATTATTTCTCGCACATAACCACACAGAACAAAAATGTAGGCCTCTAACTTCTCTCTTGTAAAACCACTTGTAGTTTCAATGAATAGTTGTATATTTCGGCCTATATGCTTGGCCATTTCATCTTATCCAGTATCCATTGGGAGAGTTCTATTGCAAATGGACCTGTCAGACCGACGTCGCTCACTTTAACGTTAATTTTGCAGAATAACTATGGGTATCACTGGGTGGCAAGCTGTTATAATATGCTGAAAGCATTATGTAAATAATATACGTAATATGTAATCAATATAACTTATCTCTAATACAACAACAAACTCTGTACCGCATCGGATGTCATTCTCTCGCTGGAAATGCTAGCGCTCCAGTTTTTTTCTGCAACCTCGCTGCGCAAACATCCTGAATGTGTACAAACTGGTAATTCGTCTATACTGTTGATGAATTGGGTAAGCTAAATTGTCCGTAGTGTATGAGTGTTTCCCAGTGATGGGTTGCAGCTGTAAGGGCATCCGCTGCATAAAACATATGCTGTATAAGTTGGCGGTTCATTCCGCTGTGGCAACCCCTGATTAATAAAGGCACTAAGCCGAAAAGAAAATGAACTAATGAATGAATGATATCGATAAATATTCTGATATTGCTTATCGATACCAGTTCTTATTAATATTTTGTAATTTGATGCAAAAAGAAATTTTGTCAACATATAATATTTCAACTACACAGTTGTTTACAAACACCTGCAAGCAAACAAAAGAAGGTGCATAATGTACAAAGACATAAATAGAGTGCATTGCTGTAGTTGGATGGCATGTTTTGTTAGTTTTATTATCTTTGCCACCTTTGTTCACTATCACACATACTGCATGATCATTTTCAGACATTCCACCATGAATAAACATATTAATACAGCAAAAAAGTATAATAATAGAACATTTTGAAGGTCATATTTTAAAAAAATACAATAAAGACATATCTTTACGATGCAAAAAGTAATATGAACTACTGTTCTTTTTTACATTATTAAATCATTATTTTAAAATTACTGTACATATTTTTTTTCACAGGAAACCCTTACAGCTGCTCCAGTTACAGCATGAGGGAGAAAGAGAGGTGGATGATTAGCACTGCAATTTGCGCTAGATCTTTTCTTACTGTGCTATTCATAAAGCGTATATATGATATGGTGCCCGGTCTTCTTGCTATCCAGGATATTGTGTTTAATTTGCGGGGACATCATAGACTTAATGACATAATTCAGGAATGTAAAATGATAAGCAGCAGCTTCTAGTGTGCTATTAATCCCGAAGTAGGCCTATATACAAAGCAGTGTGAGTATCGATAACAGTACCATTAGTTCTGAATCTTACCGGCCACTATTAATGCAATTATGTACCGGATCAAAAACATACCCGCTCTCTAGACCCATCTCTACTTGTGACCACTTTGCCATTTCATAAAGATCATTCCCTCTTGTTTTGCTAGGATGAGTCTAGTATGAGAGAAAAAGAAAAAAAAGGATGAGAATGGCAATTACAGTTTCAATCAAAATATGTGAGCTTTGAACGCAGCAAAGTTTAAACATCTTGTTTTGGCATGCTTTATCACACCCAAAATCTGAGAACATGAATAATGACTTTTTTCACAAATAATGCAATCTTCATTCAGAATTCTAAGAAATATTAGTTGTGGCTATACTATGCTAGAAAAGCAGCATCTTACAAACTAATCAAGGCACTGTGACAAAACAGTTATCAAAAGAACAGCAAAGTTTACAAAAGTTTAAAGGCTACAGAAGTCAAAAATTCAAATTGTTTCAGCACATTTGAGCCACAGCACTCTTTTGATCAGGATAACTCTGCCAAGGATTATCCAGAGATTTTTAACCAAGTTTGGTTCAGGAGACTGGGCTGGCCATTTCATTATTATAAAGTTTTCAGTTTCAAGGAAGTGCTTTAATTATTTATTTAAATTTTTTATTTTTGCTGTGTGATGGGACTCAATGTCCTGCATGAAAATTGCTAACTAATACAATGATGAATGAAGAAAAGGAACTTCATTTCAGAGATTGTGAACATTTGCATTCACTCTGCATGTACTGTAGCTTTTTAAGAGGCAGAAAACATTTCACAAGCTATGACACTTTCTCCTTCACATTTCACTGATTTATTTACACACACTAGGGCTCCTTCTTGAAGCATTTGTAAATGTATGAGTAAATTCAGAGTAATTTAGATATAAAACTTCTGAAAACTCTCCTCTAAATTCACAAATGATGTGCCAACATCAGATTTCATAGTTAAATGTGTATGTTGATAAAAATGCCAATCATTCAAAAATAGGGTGCACATGAAACTTTCTTTTCAATTAGCATAATCCCTGCCTAGAAATTCCAACAACATAAATTACAAGTCCAGGAACAGGACTGGAAGAGGAATTTTCTTTACTCCCTCCAAAGATTTGGTTCCAATATCTTTCATGAATGCAAAAATGATTAATAGACCACATGCCTGAACATATTCAGTTGTTGTACAAGTACTGTACACGAGGATTCTCTTAAACACTGAGACATTTTAAGTAAAGAGAAATCCTTAATCTGTTCAATGCCATACTGCTGAGCCACGCCAGCTTCAATATTAAACCAACTGACTACTGAGATTCTCAGAATTATATTGTCATCTTCTGACATCTGTCTTCCATGGACAACAATAAATGAGTTACTGACATTATAAAAATATAGGGCCCTATCATATAGTACTCAGGCGCAATAAGGCATAAGATGTGTTTGGCGTGATTTGTTGCTATTTTCAGACCAGTGCAACCCTAATTTTCACTTTTTGCACCATGTTGTTTAAATAGCGTAATAACTTTGTGGACTCATGGGTTTTCCGGTTTAAAAAGGAGGTGTGTTAAGGCGCATCAGAGCCGGCCCAAGGCATAAGCAAACTAAGCGGCTGCTTAGGGCCCCATGGCCACCAGGGGGCCCCCAAGAGTGCACGAAATATATAAGTGACTTTCGTTTTATGTTTGTTTGTTGGGTTATGGATAAGGGGTGGGACAAAACATATGCCCATTTATCATGTTATTTCCGGCCGCGATACATACTCTGGCGCCACGTATCGATACTTATCTAAATTTACAAAATATATGAATGAATTAATTAGTCTTTCACACTGACTGCAACAGATTACCGCTTTAAATACAGTACACTCAGCCACCACCAGGCGCTTCCCATAACAGCAGATCATCAGAGACACACCGGCGTCATGTAAACCGCTGACAGGTGAGCCATTGCAATGGTGGAAATCTCAGGCATACGGACATTCTTCTGTCCAAGCTGGACCAAGGTATTTGTATTTCAGACATCCAGCTCCCCCTGAATTTTCCGCTAGTTTCTTCCTCACAGATGCGCTTTCACTTCGCTATATCGCTCGCGCGTGCCCGCGGGCAGTGCTGTGACTTAAATGTGCTCAAACTTTTTAATTCCGCCAAAATATGTATTAGATAAAGATATCAATAGAGGGTGAACATATAATTTAAAAGGCCTTGCGTTTATTTAACCCTTACAGATTTTGGCAAAGTCTTGTAGATGGTATTTTGGCTAAAAATATTAGGGTAATTAAAAAATCTTTTTAAATAGATGAGTAAATAACTGATGTTCTCCACTGCTGAAAACTTCATACGCGATCAGAGGAGTCTGTTCTCACCTCTCAGAGCATTCTGATCAGTTAAAGAAAAAATATGAATGCATTAAAAATATTACAAATATTTAATGCATGATTGTTTATTCAAAATAAACCAGGGCTAAGCATAACATGTTTTCATAAAATAAGTTGATCAAGTTGTAATAAGTGTTTTAAGTTTAAAGAAAACTAGAAAGCAATAAATGACTATTTTGACAGTGTTTTCTTAAATGCATATTCCACAAAATTGAGATTTGCTGCTATGATAGAGATGATTGTGATTTTCAATCACAAACTGCTCTTTGCACATCAGCATTGTTAAGTTGTTTGAAAATTTTAGAAACATGCTGTTATTAAAAGAAATACATCATAACTTTTTGATGCATTTTATCCCTTTTTCATGATATATTTGTGATTGGTTTTTTTGTAATCTGTTGATTTATCGCAGAATCACTGATATCGTGATTGAAGCAACAGTGCACGGCACAGCAGTAAAACGCTTCATAAACTTGGTGATAAAAAATAAGCCTCTGATTTATACATTAGTTTCAAATTGTTTCAAATCAATTTGTTTTGTTTTTTTTTAATAAAAAAAGCTCAATAATCTGCCAATTAGGGTAAATAAAAGAATATTGTTTTTGGTTTTAAATACGATTATTTTACTTATCTCATTGGCAGATTAATTTGTTCACTTTACAGAAAAAAATTCACTTAATTTAGAATTATTTCTGAAAACTGAAATTTTTTCCTAGATATTTAGTAATATGCTATATGCGAATATATGCTATTTGAACTACAAAATGCATTTTTTTCAGTTTTAACATTTATCTATTTTTAAAAAATGATCTTTATTGTCACTATTCTTGACTGTTTGGCAGCGTTTTGTGACTGAATAATAATAATAATAATAATAATAATAATAATAATAATAATAATAATAATAATAATAATAATAATAAGTATGCTATTGGCTACTTCCTTTTTGTTTTTGTCAACATTAATTAAAGCTTAGATTAATGTTTTGTGTCTAATTGTTTAGTTTTGTGGGATCAATAGGCAGTTTATCAATAGGCAGTTGTTTCTGCAGTATAATATTTGGAATTGTCTTTAAACATTTTATGATTTAAGCAACACAGCTACAGCAAATAAAATCGATAATGCATCTTTTAAATTTACAGAGTGCAAATAAATCAAGGATCGACGATAATTTGTCACATTGCTTAGGGCCCCCTGAAGGCTTGGGCCGGCCCTGAGGCGCATCGTTGATTAACTGAAATAGACCTAAAAGCAGGTCCAGCGCAGGGTGCGTTAGTTATGCACCTATGTGGGTTCAAACGCTTTCACATTGCTTTATTGACCTTATTCTACAATGCGGAAGTGCGCTCGTTTTTGCGATTGCTTTAGAACTTCCGATTCAGTTGCCTATGGGAGAAATGACTATAAATAATAAATGGCAGAAAACGATCAAACTACTCGCTCTACAAGCAAGTGTTTGCATGACTATACATAAAAAGTAGAATAATATAATACGAAAAGATCAGTTTGCAACATCAAGCAGCATAACGAGCTGTTTTTAACCTGTAAAAATGAATGGAAGTGAATGAGACCGGAAGTTTCAAGCCAAAAAGATTCATATGGCTGCGCCCACTCATACGCAGAGAATAAGGTGAATACACACAGGATGTACAACAATGCACAAAAATCTTTACATATAAAAAAAATAAAGGATTAAAATATTACAAAAATTATTATTTTATACATAAATATAAAAACCACTACCTCCATGCCTTCTTCATGCCTTTTTTCAATTATTCATGACAATTTTCTTTTCTTTTTTTTTTGTTTTTATAAAAATAAGTTTTTTTTAAAACCCAGTCAGGTTTTGGAGACGTATGCAAGACCATATGGGACATAAGAACAGGACATGTGTTTGGGTATATCTCCAATATACTATAATAGTAACTATAATAGTATTCTGACCACACTTCTTTATTATTGTTCATTTATTCGTTTGCTGGAAATTAGAACTAAATTTAGAAATAGTTTTGAAACAAATCTTTGCGCTTAACAAACAAAATTAAATATGTAGGCAAATGGATGTCTTCAGTGGAGTGTGTCCAACACCGTTTCCATGAAAGGAGTATAGTAAAGAGTAAAAGTAAAGATAAAGTAAAGAGGCTGAATGGAGAATGCTTATTCTTTATCCTCGCACTGCAGATGCACTGTTTAACAGTTTTCTCGCTAGTGAAGCATTCAGATTTTCCACTCACAAAGTCCGCCATCTAAATAGCAAATGTGCCATGGCACAACGCAACTGACCCTTTAAAGAGAATGGGAGATGAGAGTCTAATTGGTTTAATGCAGGTTATGCTCAAAACACACCCATAACTCATTAAGAAATAAGTACAACCCTGTTAGACCATGTGCCGGGGCGCAGAGCATGGCTGCGTTCGAAACCGCGTACCTCTCTAGTATTAGGTATGGAAAAAGCATACCTTGAATCCCCAATGTTCAAAACAAGAGTAGGTGAGAAATTACCTCAATCCTTGCAAGGTTCGGCCGTACTTATACTCAATTTGCCTATATGTGCATACTCACCTACAACATAATAGGATAAAACAGTACATGAAGAAAGAAGTACGTTTGAAACTTAAGTAATCATAAAAGTGTAGGCGAGAAATCCCCGGATGCCCTACTGCTTCAGCCCAGATTCCGGAGTATTGTCAGATGATTACTTATCTATCCCAGGAGGCCATGGGAAAGCATTTGGCATGGAGAAGAAGAAGCAGGAGAAGAGGATACATCATAAAATTGAAAAAAAAAAACGGGATGCCGACGCTTTGAAACTTAAGTTATTGGAAAGCAAAGAGACGCCCCCTGAGTTAAATCGCATGTGTTGAGCTAACGTTAGTGTACAGTGAACTGTTGAGTTGCTGAAAGTGTAAAGACACTTTATAGTAATGTTATGTTTGTTTTATTTTGCGCTCTAAAACATAATTATGTATGAACTTCAGTAAGCCCATAAAGTTACACTTCAAATGTAAATTTTCACATACAAAAAGACGAATATTAAATGTCTGACATAAATATATGATAAGTGTTGCAGATCAGCAAATGACAACCTATCTTCTGAATGCTCTATATATATATATATATATATATATATATATATATATATATATATATATATATATATATATATCAGCACTGGTGGGAGGCGTGTGGCCTCGTGCCTTAGCGTCCCACCATTGCTGATATACAGCCATATCTCACTGCTACTAGTGTGATATTGCGTTTATACAACAGTTTGATGGCACAATCGTGTATATAAATAAGAAAATCAAATGCAGAGAGTCTAAAAACCCCTTTGTATTTGGAACTACTTTCTTCCACAATTCATTCACATCTGCAGCTGACGTCAAAACAGCAAAAGCCGTTACTAATTCACCAATGTCACTTTAGAGAGTGTTGTTTGAATGACTCTCTATAGCCTTTCTTTCTTTATAGTTATAAGCTTCTAAGCGTTAGGGTTTATTATGTGGTTCTGTCGCCATCTTGTGGATAGAAAACATCAAACGTCTTTGGTCTACTACACTATGGCAGGTTTATGGCCGCCGACGAGCTCTTTCAGAAATTGTAAATATTTTAAAATAGGCACTATTCTTACAAATAAACTGCATAGTTGCAATCTAAACAACTACATTCTCGACTAAAAAAGCTTCAAAAGTACATTTTGTTGTCTAACAACAGTAATATTTGTCAAACTGTAGTGTCTCTGCTTGTTGCTGGCTGTATGTGGGCGGAGTAATACACAAAGGGAAAAAGAGGCTGTACGGGTGCTGATATTACTTAAATATTTCACGGCTATCAGCCAATCAGATTCGAGAACCAGACAGAACTGTTGATCTTTATAGGCGTTGAAAACTGAAAACTATTAGGTAGATTTTTCACCTTACTGATGTGAAGTGCTTCTGTCCCCGTTATTTTATTTATATTATCATTATTTTAGGATTTTTATAATTATTATTAATAATTAAAGAACTTATTCTTTATTCTTTAAAGAACATGTTCTGAAAAACATGGTTGTATCATATACAATTTAAAAAAAACGACATAAATGTAATCGGTTTCTTGTATTGTATGAGATTATATGCACACAAACGCACAATAAGAAGGTTAAATATATCTGCGTTGAATAATCAAACAAGTCAGGAAAACAAACAAGATTTAAGCAGGTTACTTGTGGATGAAAAATGTTATACAAACAATAAAGACAACAACAAATTCATGTGAACTTTTAAAAAAAATAAATATATTATTTTAAATTAAGATTCATTAAACCTTTAAAGTTGTTGCGCTTCTAACGTTGGCCACATGATAACGTAAACATTGCGGATCCTATTCATACTTAACGAGATTTGGCTGTTGAGGGCCTGCTTTTAGTCCTCGTTAAATAAGTACTAATTGAAATTGAGTACCTACTCATTGAGTATGCGGTTTCGAACCCAGCCCATATTTTTCTATCCTTAAAATAGTAAAAGAGGATTAGGACATGGTCTTAGTGCTTTAGAGCCATGAACTTTAAACTTTGCACCTAAATCATTAAAGTAGAGCCCTTAATGTTAAAAAAAATCAAAGATTTGGAATAACCAACATCTCTTAATGTGGCTGAAAGGGTATTTCACCAGGGAAGAGGTTTTTTTTTTTTCTGAAATGTCATTAACATTTTGCATTGTAATTTTGTTGTAAGTTTAACTATAGTATGGGTAGTGGAACAAACTAACACTGCAGTGCAAAAGAAAAAATAACATTTTTAATATATTGAAAACACATTGGCAAAACCTGAGCCTGTGAAGTCACAAAGTAATGCTGCATAAACACAGTCCTCCAACGTTCTCCCTCTTACTTGACCTCTCAGGTTAATAACTACATGGAATACACCCATGTGACGTCCTTTTTATAATTCTTGATGTGTTACACTTGTTGGAATGGTACCCTAAACACTTACATTTACCTCCATTCATGTGTCGTTGAAATTCTTCTAACTGTAGTTAGAAAGCAAGTAAACAGGTAATTGGGATCGTTATATGTAAAAAATGTGAGAAGAGCTTTGACATTTTTTAGGGAAGTTTTAGCCAGAAGTTTAGTATTTTTTTCTGGTTTAAACATTTCAAATTCTATCTACATTGCACTTTTGTATTTCTGCTTCAGGGCACGTCTTCCTTCTCACAGAGTCTTCCTCTGATCACTCCTCTTGTGTCGACTTTTGGCTGTTTAGGAGACAAAGAAGTCTTGTGCTGCATTTCGTGCTGACAACCTCACTTGCTTCATTTTGAATCGGCTTAGAATTCAGTGACCTTTTCATTTTGGGCTGTTTTTGTGCGCATCCATCTCTTGGGATTATCTCTATACAGATTGTTTGTGCGCGTGTGTTTGTACGTACGTGTCGGGAGAGAAGGGGGATAGGAGAATTATTTTAGGCTGTTATCATTCTAATGGTAGTGTGGGGGGGTGCCTTAGTTCAAAACAAGATCGATGTGAATTAACGTCCCCTTGGAGATCTGAGGACAACAACAGCACCGGAATCATTTTGTCCTTTTCACATGTTTCCACTCAGAGGGAATGAAAAATGTTCTCTTTTCGTACATAGAAATGAAACACGAGACAGTAGATAATCTCATAAATATGTGTTGCATTTCATGCTCAATTCTCAGGCTTATAGAGAGAGAGGAGGAGCAGAAACTGAGTTAGAGAGAGAAGCTCTTTGTTTCAGGCTTGGCTGACAGGAAGTGGTGGCAGAGGGACAGTCAGGGACACTCATCCCAGGGAATAAGGAATGCTGGAAGACACGGTATCCCTTTTTGATCAGACCTCGCTGATGGATCGGTTGGAGAAAGGCAAATAGGCATAAGACAGACCCCTGATGACAGCAGACCAATTTTGATGTCCTTTTAACTCTCATTGCGGTGTGTCCTGTTTGAGCTGACGTTTTTGAGAAGCATGGGAAAATGGCCTTTAACCCGAGTAAAGAATTGGTGAAACCGTGAAACAGAGAAATAAACAGGGCCACCTTTCACAGCATAGAATAGTCACACAAGTTGAACAAGACATTACAGCTTTCTGAAGAGCTGATCGACTCTCAGAGGCTGGTGGTTTAACAAGATAAAGCTTTCATTAAGACTACAGCACAGGGCAAAGGCGACTGTCTTGTTGCTGTGGTCAAAGAGTGGGTTTCCTTGTTTGTCTGCAGCCGTGGCTGTGATTAATGCTCCTGCTGTCCACTTTAAGCAAGGCCTTTGAAAAAAATAAATAAATAAAACACTGAAAGAAATAGAGTAGGAAAAAAGAGAGAAAAGGAAGAATTTATGCTCCTGTCAAATTTCCCTTTTTCCTCCCGTTTCCGAAAGCACCAAGGTTCTGAAATGAGATGGCAGCTTTCTCTCTGTTTTGCGTGAAAGTAAAAAAAAATACAAGGACAGCAGGTTTTCAACGGAAAATGATTAATTCCAAAATGCCGAACCATGTGCAAAGTGTTACATTAGTGCAGCGTCCGGTTCCATATTGAATGTAACCCTAAACTCAAAGGCCCCGAGCCCTCCTCCATGTTTATAATGCATTAGTGGAACAAACTCTTCACTGTACTCTATTTACAAATCCCAGCAGGTCATGGATTAGTTGCAGATGTGGCTATGAAACGGCCCCGACCAAACTCATACCACAGTAATAAATGTTATTTTGGTGTAAGTCCTTTTTTCGGTCTTTTTGTTTGAACTCGTTTTTGATGGGGTGGAGGAAATGAGAGACTACAGCTCACTGTTTGGAGGACGAGGTGTAATGCAACATTTATATCCCTCAGGTTAGCTTTGCATGTAAAACAAAGGTTATTAACTTGCTTGGCTAAAAGCTTTAACCAACATTTATTTATATTGGGTGAGCAGATTCAGTAATTTGTCTTTGAATGCAGCAATTATTGCTTTTTTACTTTGGCTCACATCAACACACGCTCACAGTCTCTCTTCATTTAACTGATTTGGATGAGCACTCAAGAACTCTTACACCGAGCAACCTGAATTGATTTTCTCAACTAACACCTTGTAGCGAGGGAGACATTTCAACAAACAAATGTACTGCTCTTGTCAGAGTCGCATCCCTGCAAACGCATCTTCATTTGCAATGATGTGAGAACGACAGCCCTGCGTGCAAATCTAAGAGCAATGGAAGGTGAATAACCAAGCAAGAGCAAAAGTCTGGTGTGGTCTGTATACACAACTGGACACTGGTGTGCATTTTATCGTCACTCTGTCCCGTCCGCCCTGTTACACATGATCAGAGAGACAAGTGGCCTGCCGTTGGCGGGTTAATGGACAAAGGAGACTGTGTCTGGGGTGCAGAAAGACCTTCTGCCACAGCTCTCAGCTACCCTATTGTTTGGCTCTCAGGTGCATTAGGATCATCACTTTGTGTGAGAGGAGAGAACAGTAAATGCATTTAACTTCCAACAGACCACTGGACATGTACGTGAAGTTCCCCTGCAAATGCCACTTATTTCCTGCTCCCTTTTTCAGATAAATAAATAAACCATGACTATGTTTGCAACCTGAAAAAGGCTGTTTCCCATGTTCCCATACCCAAGTGCTAAGGCTGATTTGTATGTCTGATTTCAACATGTATGCTAAATGCTGTCTATTATGGTGTATAATTTTTTAAAGAGTCCCTATTAGGCATTAAAATTGTCATATTTTGGTTTTGGGGTCTCCAACAATAGGCTGATATGCATGCAAGGTCAAAAAACACTTTCATTGTCTCATAATATGTATTTATTTTTTACCTAATTATCCCAATGACTCCTATATGATTTGCTCAGCAATCGATTTGTCCCCAAACCTCTTTTTTGCGTGAAGCTAATCTGTACTGATTGGATTGATGACCCAGTCTGTTGCGATTGGTCAACAGAGAGAAATGCCCCCCACGGCTTATCAACATTGTTGATTGTTGAAGTAGAGTCCAGAGTATACATGTGAGCCCAATGTAGGAGTGCATTAAAGCAATGCAGTTAAGCACCAGCATATTGCTCTATTCTTAACACACATTAACACACATGTGACACACATTCAGTATTAATCCACAGTGGCAAAAGCTGAACTATTTTGACACTTGACCGCCGCACGTGTGTAGGAACAGCTAGCGGTGACCATAGCAATGACAAATGGCAGAGGATCACGAGCTCACAAACGCATCGGTCAAACGCAATAGTTTTTTTGACCCTTTCTTTAACAAAAGGCCGACCAATCCCCTGTTGCAGGGTAGATTATTGCATTAATCATCAGAACGTTCACTTATTAATGTTCACTCATCTTCAGTCATGATCTGTCCCACACACACCCACAGTCTGCTAGTGTTTGAAGGGAAAGGCACGTTCACGTTTTACCGGATCAGGCATAGAACGTATTTGGTATTGTTTTGTGTCAACATCGATACAAATAGGCAAAAGATCCAGACGAACAACAAATCATTTAAACAACTCTGAGTCTAATCCTTTTATAAAAACTCGATATTTTTAAACAAGAAGCACTTTCAGATTTAACCCTCAGCTGGATGTTTTCATTCACTTAGAGCTGTGTTGCACGCTGTATGTAAGGTAATTTTCAAAAACCCATAATAGGGGCTCTTTAATGCTGTTCACACTAGACACGGTACGCACGGATAAATAGACCCGTGAACATTTTGAGTTTACTCGCTTCATTCGCGCGTCAAATCCACTTCATTCGCATGTCAAATTCACTTCACAACAGATGTGAAATCGCATCATGGCTTCTGTCTGCCTGGTGACTCTAGCTTCATTGCTAAATGGCTAACATGGATTTTATTAAGAGAATAGCTGTGCTTTATGTGCTTTAGGAGGACTGAAAAACAGCGACAATACGTTTTAGTCCACTAAATCCATTCAGAGGTGCACCCAGCTCTGTGAGTTCATCAACTCCTCCAGAAACTATACCTGGATGATGGAAGCTTTCAGCGGTGCTTCTGACTGAGCCGAGCCCAGTTTGATAAACTGTTGTTGGTGTCGGCAGGAGGATTTTCTCCCGGGACACCAACAACAGGCGCTACATCATAATCACGCCCCCAACAAGTGCAAGCTCCTGATTGGTTAACATAGCATGAATGTCCGCTAAAGTTCTGATTTTCAAACTCGAGTGATTAGCGCATTAAGTGTGTCAATCACAGAAAAACGCTCAACTCGCGCCGCTTCATTTGCGCATATTGCATCATTCGCTTGTATCGCGCCGCAGGATGTCTATTCGTGTCATTGCATTGACTTAACATGTAAATCACTCACGCTTGATGCTTCTTCCATTTTGGTGTGGACGCAGTACTAGAGCGTGTTTGGGGTAGTTAATTTGGTGCAGACCATAAAGAAATAATTGAATTAAAATAATAGGAAGCAGCTTTTTCACAGGTCACCTGGTGTATTGAGTCACATGATCAGTCTTTAAATAAGGTTAACTTGTTAATAACAGTTTGGCAGTGGAACCACACCTCACTTTGTCTCCTTAAGCAATCACCTACTCCCTAAAAACTTAAGTCAGACCAGCCCTCTAGCACTGTTCTTCTCACTCTCTCCAACCCACTCTCCTTCCCTCTACTTCCTCACTTCCCATTAACAATCCTATAACCCTCTCTTCCCTCCTAGGTTGAATAGGGGGGTCCAATCACTCTACCAAAATATTACAGAGACGGTACCCCCACTCTCACTGAGTCTCTGGGCATCACCGTAGGATGCTCAATCAACCTACCTACCTGTTCACTGTTTATCCTCTTATTTCCCTTCCCTTTCATCCCACTGTTCCCTTACCATCCCTTTCATTCCTACATCCTTACAATAAAGTCTAGCTCAAAGTGTGGCATGGTCCATGCTGGTGAAACGTATGCTTTACGTAAGCTTTTATTTGTAGAAACTGGCTCTATTAGCCATGATGCAGCAAGTGCTAAAAGAGGCCGTACTGCATTGCACAACTGAAAAAAGTTGATCTGGTATTTCCAATGCCTGTACTGAATCGTAATAAAAATGTATTCAATTCAATTCAATTCACCTTTATTTGTATAGCGCTTATACAATGTAGATTGTGTCAAAGCAGCTTCACATAAAAGGTCACAGTAAATAGGAACAGTGTAGTTCAGTTTGTAGTGTTTAAGTTCAGTTCAGTTTAGCTCAGTTCAGTGTGGTTTAATAATCACTACTGAGAGTCCAAATACTGAAGAGCAAATCCAACGATGCGCAGCTCTACAGATCCCGAACCATGCAAGCTAGTGGTGACAGCGGAGAGGGAAAAAAACTTCACTAAAGGCGGAAGTGAAGAAAAAAAACCTTGAGAGAAACCAGGCTCAGTTGGGCACGACCATTTTAATTTCTCCGCTGGCCAAACGTTTTGTGCAGAGCTGCAGTCTCAGTGGCGGAGGCTGGAAGCTGGCCTCAGCGAAGACTCGTCTGTCTCTGGAGCGTCACAGGAATCAGTCTCATGTTCTCCACTCTTCCATGACCATCACAGTAGCTGCTCAGGATTCGGCCTGGTCCAGGATATAAAAACCTTGGGATCATCTCGTCGTTGGTCTTGGATCGAATCAGTGACTCTGCATAGTCTGAGGGCCTCGGGAAGAGTATCCCCAGGTGGAAATGGAGAATAAAGAAAATAATTAGCGTAGCTGATGTTCACAGTGTATATCAACAAGATGCATCACCTGTGTGGAAGCCCCCAAGTGGTGCACTAAGTGTATGCTTTACTGAACAGATAGGTCTTTAATCTAGTTTTGAATTGGGAGAGTGTGTCTGAGCTTCGGACGTTATCAGGAAGGCTATTCCAGAGTTTAGGAGCTATAAATGAGAAGGCTCGACCTCCTTTACTCGACTTTGCTATTCTAGGTACTACCAGAAGCCCTGAGTTTTGAGACCTTAAAGAGCGAGTTGGATTGTAGCGAGACAGAAGATTGGTTAGATAAACAGGAGCTAGATTATTTAAAGCTTTATATGTAAGAAGCAATATTTTAAATTCAATACGAAACTTAACAGGCAGCCAGTGTAAGGAGGATAAAATTGGGGTGATGTGATCAAATTTTCTAGACCTGGTAAGAACTCTGGCAGCTGCATTTTGTACTAGCTGAAGTTTGTTAATAGAGGATGCTGGGCAGCCAGCAAACAGTGCATTACAGTAGTCCAGCCTAGAAGTCATAAAAGCATGGACTAGCTTTTCTGCATCTGAGATGGATAGAATACTTCGTAACTTAGCGATATTTCTCAGATGAAAGAAAGCAGTTTTTGTGACATGGGATATATGATTTTTAAAATTTAAATTGCTGTCTAATATGACACCCAGATCTTTTATAGTAGAGCTAACGCTAACTTTGTATCCCTCTAATTGTAGGTCGAGTTGTGAGATCCGCTGTGTACAGGATTTTGGCCCAATAAGTAATAATTCTGTTTTGTCTGAGTTTAAGAGAAGATAATTGTTGGTCATCCAGTCTTTAACATCTTTAATACACTCAGTTAGCTTGGACAGATTAGACGTCTCGTCAGGTTTAGTTGAAATATATAATTGAGTATAATCTGCATAGCAGTGAAAGCTGATCCCATGTCTTCTAATAATGTCTCCCAGGGGTAGCATGTATATTGTAAACAGCAAAGGGCCTAAAACGGATCCTTGAGGCACCCCGTATTTTACTGGGCTGATTTGTGAAGGCTGTCCATTAATATTCACAAACTGGTAACGGTCAGATAAGTATGACTTAAACCATTGTAGGGCATGTCCCTGGATACCTGTAGACTTTAAGCGATTAATAAGGATACCATGGTCAATGGTGTCAAATGCCGCACTAAGATCGAGTAGAACTAATAGCGAGATGCACCCTTGGTCAGCAGCTAAGAGTAAATCGTTGGTTATTTTCACTAATGCAGTTTCTGTACTGTGATGAGCTCTGAAACCTGACTGAAACACTTCAAAAACATTGTTGGTCTGCAAATGTAAAAATGTAGTTCTTACGAAAGGTACGTATGCTGTATGCATGAGTACATTTTAGGGTCGCATCTTGTGACATCCCATCCTGTTTTGAATTTAACTTTCTGCATTCATATTTGATATGAATTTGAAACCCACACCAACACTGGGAGAACATCAAACTCAGACCAGCGACCTTGTAAACAAAGCCTATCCATAATATTTACCTTTTATAATTAACCATTTATCAACTATTAGTATATTGCATTAATAAAGCTATGTTGTTCTCTAGAGATAAAAGTTTTCTGGTATTTAAACAACAGCCTGACTTGAGTACTTCACATTGCAATAGTAGAAGGCCAAGACTCAAGTAAACCTGAGAGGCAAGTTTGGCTGGAAGTGCGCGCCGACCTAATCCCACCCTGACCCAACCTCTACCTCCTCATCCTCTTCCTCCAGAGACCCAAACTCAGACCTGCATTCCTTTCTCTAATGCTCTACTTAATCAGTCAGTGTGCAAAATATGAAATGTACGGCAAACTGGATTCAACCCAACGCTGATGAGAGTGTAAGTCATGTTCTGTCAGACCAATCTCGAGGCTGAGGTTTTTACTAATGCATGATTTACAATGACTTCACTGTCCAGTTGCAAGCCTGATCCTCGAACAGAGCTTGAAAGAAATGTCAGCCCGTGCTGCTAAAAAACAGAGTCACATTTGAGTGTAGCCGGTCGACAGCCCCTTGTGGTTTGTAGCAACTTCCTGAAGTGGACACAGTGATTTACACAGTGTGTCTATCAGTCGTTTAGAACTGGTGGTTATTCAGTGGTGTGTTGATGGCAAGCCTGCTGTGTGCAGCATTAGGTTATAAATAGACCTTTAAAGCCAAGTGGCCACTGGAACTCATACGTATCTGTCGCTTGTTAAACAGCCACAAAATGACCTGCCACCAAAATGGAAATACGCTCCACTTCACCAAACGCTAAGGTCAGCTTATAGCCTTGTTTTCAAAAATCTGTAAGTGATTTTGAGGTGTGCTACTTCTCTCCTGCAGCCATAAGGCATTATGTTTTTGAGCACCTTACATTTGTATGTGATTTATCTTCACGGATTTGGCCATTTGCCTCTGCATCAAATTCCTGCTGTCAAACAAAGTAGAAGAACGCTGGGAAATAAAATTATGTGACATAAATAAGGCTCTAAATTTATATCCTCTGCTTCTGAGGAGCAATTGGGGCTCCTGGTGAGATTGGGACAATAGTGCAAAAGTCTCCTTCAACTCTCATCATCACAAACTTTTCTGTACTCCAT
This sequence comes from Danio aesculapii, assembly GCF_903798145.1. Taxonomy (NCBI): domain Eukaryota; kingdom Metazoa; phylum Chordata; class Actinopteri; order Cypriniformes; family Danionidae; genus Danio; species Danio aesculapii. Next base: position 22,941,600 of record NC_079440.1, on the reverse strand, counting down.
TTGGAAGACAAATCACCCAGCTGGCCGGTCAGATTTCACAGGGCTTTTCTGAATCCTCAGCTTTGATTTGAGACACCTGTCTGCGCTCCGAGCTGTTCTGATTTGCTTGCTTTTCAGATTCTAGTGAATGATACTCACAGGTTTTGACATTTCCACCCCACCCTAATTGTCCTGCTGCTAACATCAGTTATATTATCTTACCGATCAAGGCAGTTTGCAGTTACAGAATACAAGGGGTGGTCCATAGACTGAACCTGACACCTCGAAGCATTGTGGCTCAGGGTAAGTCACACCTCTTCATTGTATGGGAAAGATGGGAAGAGGTTGAAGGCCTCTCAGTTTTCTTCAGCTGAAGGATCACTGCAGGCCCTTGAGACATTAGCACAATGACACCAGACATGTGACTCGTCGACTCATAATCCAGTTGTCCAGATTTTGAGTGAGTGATCGCTGAGTGTTTACATCTGTGTAAGAGCAAAAGTTCAAGGGTCATTTCCATATCAGTGTTGACCACAGCCAAAAGCGTCAGGCTTATTAAGTAACAGGTGGAATTCAAAAGTGTAAATATAAAGCACTATGACAGAAATCACACCTGTTTGAATCTCACAATTTGCTCATCACTTATTGACTTGGATTTGGTCCAAAGTACTTTCTGTAAAACAAAATGTCACCTTTTTTTAAAGAAGAAAAACTCATGATGATCACTGGCTTTCAAGTTTAAACAGGTATAAAAACATTCATTCATTCATTCAGTCATTCATTCATTTTCCTTTGGCTTAGGCTCAATTTCAGAGGTCACCACAGCGACATGAACTGCCAACTGTTCCAGCAGTTTTACGCAGCGGATGACCTCTCAGTACTGGGAAACACCCATAAACACTTATCTACACACATACTCACACACTACGGACTTATTTAACTTATTCAATTCAACTGTACTGCGTGTCTTTATACTGTGGGGGAAACCGGAGCACCCGGTGGAAACCCACACGAACATGGTGAGAGCATGCAAACTCCACACAGAAATGCCAACTGGCCCAGCCAGGACTCAAACCAGCAACCTTCATTTTGTGAGGCAACAGTTCTAACCACTTAATCACTGTGCCACCGAGTGCAATTAATAATAAAATAATAATGCATATAAAAAATACAATTAAATTGTATTTTCCTCCCTTACTATATTTCACTTACAAAGTGTGTGGGACTTTTATTTTTGAAAATGTGAGCCAAGTTGTTTACTGTGCATTACTGACCAACGACAGGTAAAGTCTAGATAGGATACACGGCCAGCCGGATGTGCGGTATGCACATCAGTATAGCAGCATTTTTTTATGACACTGTATAACAATAATTAATATTTTTACAGTACTGTGATGGTGTGGGTTAGGGTTAAGGTATGGGTAGAAGTAAAAAAATACAATTTATTGGGTAATTTAATAGATAACATAAATAATACCTGGTACAACAACTACTGTTTTTACGTTACTGTGCCAGTTGAGTTAGGGTTGGGGTAGGGGTAGGCATTAATAAAATACAATTAATGGGAAATTTAATAAATAATATAAATAATTTTAGTTAACTTCTGGCCGCAGCCATATCTGATCTAGCAGCAACCGCAATGACAGCACAACACATGTTTCAATATCGCCCCAGGATGCAAAATGCAAGATTTACACATTATACGTTTATTCCTCTCTGCTCTGAAGAGGCATACGGTTTATTTATTACATCTTTTGTTAATTTAATGTGTTTACTGTGAAATTTTATTGTGAAAATGTTTCAACAAACACTCTGCTCAAATGTCATCTGTTCATGGAGAGGTTGATAACCGATTTTATTACCGGCTGTTTTCTTTGACTAGAGCTTCAAAATACAATGCCATACATCCCTATCACTCTCTTTTGTCAAGTTTAATTATGCTTTGCCTTTATCCACAACAGATCTGGTGAGCAAAATAGGTTAGGTTTATATTTGTTCATCATACATCATGCTGTGTGTGTGTGCAGTGTTGCCAGATATAACTGACTTTTTCAAGCCCAAAAATGCTGTCCAAAACCAACCTAAACGTAAAAAAATGCACAAAATATTAGATTAATATTACATTTTAATAACACAGCGAGAGATAATTTTGCCATACAGCAACCAACACCATCAGTCACAGAACCACAACATAACCTGATCACATTGAAACACTGCCCCCTCTCACCCACACACTCAACTTAATGTTGTGTAGATTACACTTCCTATTAGAGTATGTTTTACTTTAGAAATGGGGTATAGATTCGTCCTATTTGGAGTTTAAAAATCTTTTAAACATAATTAGGTGCTGATTGTCAATCAGACAACACTTCTATCTTTGTTTTTGCTGTCAATTGTGGAAAAATTGATAAAAGTGTCATGATAAACTGCTGTGAGTTTAACTGCAGGACGCATGATGCGCGTGCACGCGAAGGGGAGTTGGATGTGTAGGGGGAGTCAGATTTTGATACAGCTTTCCTTCAGCTCCTCCTCCTCTCCCCGCGTTTTGCGCTATGCACTGGTCACTACTAACTGAATGGAGTAGGAGCACACATTTCTGTTTTGTTGAATAAGTTGTATATAAAAATTTACGTTTCAAAACTGCCCAAATATTGTCAACCCACCAATGCCATTTTTTACCCACACAATCAAATGTAAAACCACCCAACTGGGTGGAACACTGTCCCATCTGGCAACACTGTGTGTGTAAAAGAAGCATGTCAGCTAATAAGCATGTGAGCTTATTAATATTCACAACACGAGCCATATATGGTCAACGATGGACCTTTTGATTCTATTGGTATTTTATGAAGTAATAAATGTGCTTATAAAACTGTTTTTAAAGATTTTTTAAACTTACCAAAGCCATAAACCTACTATGTAGATATCAAAGGACAAATATAACTTATTAAACCAATGCAGTATATGGCACCTTTGAACCTATCCATACCACCAAACCTGTCCACTATCCTTATCCATAGCCCACCTCAATAGTGTTGTGCACTACAATATAAACATAATAAGGTTTTTTTTTGTGTGTAAGTACTAGTAGTGAAAGCCTCTTGATAAAGTGGGGCCTAAATTGTTTATAATGGTTTATGTATATACCTAAAACCAAAAAAGGCAAGCACATTTGGACTATATATACATTAGTGGTGTAACGGATCACAGATGTCATGGTTCAGATCACATTGCGGTTTTTGACTCACGGATCGGACCATTTTTTGGATCCGCGAAAAAGGGATCAGACATTGATCAAAAGTCAATTGATTTCCATTTATACAAAAATATTACTGCAAAAAAACATTGGTTTTAACAAATATACTTTAGAACCTATCATTTTATTAAAAATAAAAATCAAGAAAGAACCAGCTGAAAAAGGGAAATATTCAATACGAAAAATGGTCTTTGCTACTGTTGCTGACAATACTAAATATAGAAATCATCTTATACAACATATCAAATTTATCATTATTTTCAATTAATAATTCAACAATTCACACAAAACTTCATTATAGGTGGATCATTTATGAAAACCTATTCAGTGATGTAATTTTGATGGTTGTTTGTTGCCACCCCATGGTTACACAATGTAATTGCAACAACATTCACCAGTGTCAAGTTCCATTAAACTGTGTATTTGATTTCTACCATAAAAAATTAGTGTATCTGAACTATATACTGTTATCCCAGTACTTCTGTGTTATTTAATTGTGCATAACAAATGCCGAGTTCAGACTTCATGATTTTCAAAGTAATCGTCACCGGTGTTTTTACACTGCATGACTATCTGGGCTAGCGTTTTGTTGCGGCTTTGTTTACACTGCAAGATAGATTGGCGACCAAGGGTTTCACACTGCATGACTTTACAATAGGAAGAATCGCCGACAACTTTGTCCAAACTACATCTCACAACCAAAAACACGTAGTATATATTTTATTAACTACATAATGAGAAAGAAGCTTTTAATGGGGTAGAAAATGTACATATTTGTTCACCTGGGTTTGAAGTGAATTAGCAATTTCAATTAGCAATTTCTCCTCAACATTTTTCTTTTTTAACCAGGTTGTGATGTTGCTCAGATGACATGTCAAACAGACATGGTGCTCCTGCCAAATTTACACTAGGTTTTCTTCCATTTATTGGGTCCAAATAAACTAAAAAATGAGCACTTTTAACTTCTCCCCCAACCTCCTGCTGGCCTGCAGATACCATAATAGTGGATGCTGCTCTCTCATTGGCTGAAGGTGATCACCGATGTTATTTTCAATCAAAACTCATTTCACACGGTATATTTTGACTCGCCAACAGCTCCGGATATTTAGCATGCCGAATATCTCATCGGCATCGGCGACTCATCATCGATTTTCTCATCTTTGATAGTTCACACTGTGTGATTTTTACTCGCATGAACGAGTACCGATTTGTTTGTGATTTGTGCATTTTATCTGCGATTTCTCAAGAAAAGTGAAAAAAAACTGAATCTTTCTTGATGAAATGCAGATTTGAATGCAGCGCTTTGAAGCATTAATAAACATTTCGTCACCTTGTAATATATAAGAATGTAAGGTTCTTGGAATATAAGGTTGTATCTGCATTCTAAATGATTTTGAGATACTGAGCTTTAAAGTTTTTGCATTCCATATAGCAAACAACATGTGTGTAACAGTTCTCTTTCATACATTAACATGACAGAGACCCTAAATGTACTCTAAATGTAAATGATCAAAATTCTCTTCATTTTGCTAATTTGGGTAAACAAAACAGGGCAAATGCAGACAGATCCTTCTAATTCTAAAATGTCATTTTCTGCTTCGATTTATAAGGTTCAATCTGGCAGATCATTAATTAAAGCTTTACTTATCAAGAAATACAATCAGTCTGCTTATTAATTTAATAAAAAATAAATAAATTGGTGTTGTACCAATATGTTTATGTTTAAGAAAGTTATTATTATTATTATTATTATTATTATTATTATTATTATTATTATTATTTGCTTTCTATAACATTTAATTCATGTTTTAGGATTATTATTTTTTCTTGTTCAAATTAATCATACAAGATTGTGCAAATTTTTGTGTTCAGTGTTATTTTTTATGTAAATAATATGAATTATATTTATTGAATTGTATGCCCCATAAATTAAATCAAGTATTTGCCTTTCAAGGCTTAATATCAAATTTAAAGACTTTAGTAATTACATTCAAAATAAATGTTTGTAAATACATTTGTACTGCACATATTTACATAGAAATACACAAATACTGTGCATGAAATATACAAAGAAACATTTAGGTTTAGAAATATTATCTTGGCTGTAATTACAATATAATAGCAATGTAATTATAATGTAATGAAATGTAATTAAGTTTGTAATTACATGTGTATTGTGTATATTTATGTATACAACTATAAATAAACAAATACTCTACATGCAACATACAAAGAAACATTTTATTTATAAACATTATCTTGGATGTAACTACAATGTAATAACAATGTGACAACGCAGTAATTGCACACAAGATAAGTTTGCAATTACATATTACGTCTCAGATGCAATTACAATGTAATTACATTGTCATTACATCCAAAATAAAAGTTTGTAATTACATATGTACTGTGTATATTTACATATAAATACACCAATAATGTACTTGAAATATACAAAGAAACATGTTTATAAATAGTATCTTGGATGTATTTATAATGTAATAGCAATATAATTACAATGTAATGACATAGTAATTACAATGTAATGACACAGTAATTGTACACAAGATAAAAGTAATTACATGTGTACTGTCTATATGTATACCACTATAAATAAACAAACACTGTACATGCAATATACAAAGACATATTTACATTTATAAATAATATCTTGGATGTAATTACAATGTAATTACATCCAAGATAAAAGAATGTAATCATATATTACATATTACATGTGTACTGTGTATATTTATGTGTATAGTTTTGATTTTCAAATACTGTGCATGAAATATACAAAAACACATTTAAAATACTATCTTAGTTGTAAAAAAAAAAAATGTTATAACAATGTAATTACAACGTCGTCGCATAGTAATTATAATGTAATGACATAGTAATTACATCCAAAATAAAAGTTTTTAATTACACATGTACTGCGTATATTTAGGTATAAATACACAAATACTGTACACGAAAGATACAAAAACATTTAGATTTCTAAATATTTTATTGGGTGTAATAACAATGTCATTGCCTGTAACACACACAACTATACATAAACAAATACTACACTAATATATATATATATATATATATATATATATATATATATATATATATATATATATATATATATATACATATATATATATATATATACATATATATATATATATATATATATATATATATATATATATATATATATATACATATATATATATATATATATATATATATATATATATATATATATATATATACATATATATATATATATATATATATATATATATATATATATATATATATATATATATATATTATCATGGATGTAACTAAAAAGTAATTACAATGTAACGACACAGTTATTACATACAAGATAAAAGTTTGTAACTACATTACATACATGTGTACTGTGTACATTGAAGTATAAACTATAAATACACACTGTACATGAAATATACCAAAAACACATTGATAAATATTATCTGGGATGTAATTACAATGAAATAGCAATGTAATTATGTTCAAGATAATAGTTTGTAATTATATGTGGATTGTGTATATTTACGTAAATAACCATAAATACACAAATACAGCACATGAGCTATATAAAAGAAACATTTACATTTAGAAATATTATCTTGGATGTAACTACAATATATTTACAATGTAATTACAATGTAACGACACAGTAATTGCACACAAGTAAAAACATGTTAAAATTCAAGATTAAAGTTTATAATTACATATTACTTATATTTTTAATAACTGTTTCTTTTCAACAATGTAAAATGTATCATTTCATCTCAATGTCAAAAAACTATTCTAAATCATCACATTTACACACTTTTTCAGTTTCAGGTTTCTGCTCATTTTTATGTGGTGCATCATTATGTAATCGACTTAGTCGATTTTGTGTTTCTTTCTAGTCTTTCCCACTGTCAATGGAGCAGTCCGGCAAAATGACAAAGAAAGCTGATCCTGATTGGTCCTCGTGCGTGCATTCGCAGCATTCGAAATGCTGATTGGCTCACAGAAAGAACCTTATAGAGCCAAACTAGAGTTCGACTTTGTAGATAAAAACTTTTTTGTTTTTTAAATAAAAAGTCTTAAAATGTAAACAACTTATAAAAAAAACATCACATAATGTAAATAAGTTGTCATTTAATAAGAATATGTCAATAACTCAATATTTTGATAAAAAAATGTCAGGTAGAACCTTATAATTCTAAGGTGATGATATGCAAATCATTATCAATTATTATTTACATTGCATAGGTTTCAATTAAGATCATGATCTTTAATGTTTAATTGTGCAGCTTTACACTAAATGGATTAATGCAGGCTAAACAAGCAGTGACAGAAAACACCTTTAATTAATAACCTAAGAAAGCATTTAGGTAGGTCCCACTGCGATTGTTATAAATGTTGGATTAACCTTCAAGTTAAAAAAGTGATTAATCCGTGGGTCACGTGCGTAGCGAAATGTTGGTTGGGATCTGAACGGATCATAAATCAACCGTGATCCATTACACCCTTAATATACATATTCACAGTATGTTTAATCTTTACATAAATTCACAATTTGCTGAATGTTGATGGAACATTATTTCCCAAACATTTTAATTTTGACAGAATTGACTTTCTATTTACGTAAAATCACTTCTGTGAATTACATTTGATGCAAACACCAAAGTGGAACTTCTTTTCATTACCCAAGGTCTACAGATTTCCCATCAGCAAAAATATGTGACTTTATTACTCACATATGTCATTTCTTTTCGAGAAACAACAAATAATAACAATGATTATTTAAAGACCCATTCATTTGGTATAACAGTTTTCTATAAATCACCTGACCAAGTACTGTCGAAAAAATAAAAACACATAACATAAATTGCCACTGTTCACATCCTTAGCTGTTTTACTCTCAGAAAGTACTATTTCATATTTCTCAGTATATTTAATAAACAACTAGTATGGAAAACACAGCAAGCATGTGGTTATTCCAAGCTAAACTTTTATGGCAAATCTCTTTTATCCTTTTTTTAACATATTTGACTTTTCCGCCACAGGTCAAGACTTTGAAAAGAGAGAAACTAAAGCGGGTTAATTTAACTTGGCAACAGGTTAAATCAAGCTATTCAATGGCAGCCAGCTTGACGTTGGTGAGCAGGCCAGCCAGCAGTGTCATGGAATGTTTTTAAGTGGCCAGCTTTGATGTCTGGTGTGCGGGAGAGACTGCGCCCTCTATGCGCCCTAACATTTGTGCTTCGCTCTGAGGCCTCTGTGATCCGAGTCAGCGTATGAAAGGGAGAGCGATAAATACAGAGAGAAAGGGAATAGAGAAGGAAAGAGAAAGGACTGTAGAGCATTGTAATTAGTTGCACCTGTTTCCTTTAACGCGGCTCCGATTTCTCTGTACAAACGCATGTAGATTAGGCATCAAAGTGCTTCTCTTCAATGCCCCCTTTGTTGGCAGTTGTCAGGGAAGCAGCCTGCAGAAATGTGTGACCCGAACTGAGCTCTGGAACTCAAGCACAGAGACCCGCAGCCATGTGTCCTCTTCACCGCAGGACAGCAAGCTTCTGCTGGGTCGCCGCTAGACTCCGCTCTGTCTCTCATGACGTGTTGATACAGTGATGCTTTGTTGTGGGTCTGACTGAGAGAAATCTTAATAAGTTGTGCTGCGGGCCTGTAACTTCCTAATAAAGTTACTTAATGAGTTTAAATTTAAATAAACATCTTTTTGATGCACTTTTCAGTCAAATTTGGAGGGAAAAAGTGGACATTAAATTCATGTTAGGTTACAGGGATAGTTTTAATTTAATTTAAATAAAAATTGAATTTATGTCACCATTTACTCACCCTTTACTTGTCTCCAAATCTTTATGATCTTTTTTTTTCAGATAAATACAAAAGAAAATATTTTGAAGAAAGTCAACTCAATTTTATTACTAAAGCACTTTCAACCAACCACAATGGGTACCAAAGTTTTGTACATAAAAACACAAAAACATGTAAACACCAAAGAGCCAAAATACATAAACTCACAACACACGATTAAAAGCTAAGGAAAATAAATGTATTTTCAGTGACCTTTGAAATTACTCCAAAGTAAGAGATGTATTTGAGGGGAATGGTAGATCATTCCAAAGTCTTTGAGCAGTTCTGTCTGGTTCTTGAACCTGATTGGCTGAAAAACAGCACTGGTACAGTCTCTTCGTCTTTTACTCTTGTGTATTACTCCACATACAGTGACAAGCAGAAGACACGCTACAGTTTGAAAAATATCGCTGCTGTTGGACAACATAATGTGCTTTTGAGAGTTTTTTTTGTGAGAATGTAGTTGTTCAGATTGCAACTATGCAGTTTATTTATAAGGATAGTGCCTATTTTAAATATTTATAATTTCAGAGCATCGGATTTGGTACATCGGCCTCCATCAACCTGTCTGAGCAGACCAAAGAAAGTGACAGTTGACGTTCTGCCACAAGATGGCAACAGAGACCACATAATAAGTCCTTAGAGGAGAAAAAATAGCATTTTGTCAGCATAACAAATCATTATAAATCAGGTAAGTGACATTCTGAGTCGATCTCTTTTGTCTTTTGTATGTTGTAGTGCTTTATTTATACCACAGAAATTGGTAGTGTTTGCTTTACTTTTCCTTTTTCTGGGTTAACTATTGCAACATAGAAATACTGGGAAATCTCTGTAGACTGATGGCATTTCATGCCGTTCAGCCTTATAATCATAAATGTGATTTCAAATGTGATTTTCATTCACCTGTTTTTTCATCACTGTAGACATTATACAGGAGAGTCATTCAAATACTAGCTGTAAAGTGACATTGGTGAAGTAGTAACAGATTCTGCTGTTCTGATGTCAGCAGCAGATGTGAATGAATGAATGGTGGAAGAATGTTCCTCATACAAAAGGACTTTGAAACTGCCTGTCTTAGATTTTCTTTCTTATACACATGATTAACTAATCAAACTGTTGTATTAATGCAATATCACACTCTTAGCAGTGCAATGTCTGGACATCATCACCGATGGGGGGCACTAAGGCACTCGGCCTGTGGCCTCAAGCCAACTCTTGCCTCCACCAGTGCTGATATTGCTATATTGATATTGATATATCCAGATGTAATATTGCTCATCGCCACAGCAGCAGGTGCCCTTCCAGCTGCAACCCATCACTTGGAAACATCCATTCATCCATTCACACTTATACACTACGGACAATTTAGCTTACCTAGTTTATGTATAGCGCATGTCTTTGGACTTGTGGGGGAAACTAGAGCACCCAGATGAAACCTACACGAACACGGGGAGAACACGCAAACTCCACACAGAAATGCCAACTGACCCAGCTGAGGCTCAAACCAACAACCTTCATGCTATGAGGCAATTGTGTTACCCAATATGCAATGTTAAATCTGGATTATAGTTGACTAGGAGGTCAAGAATTGTAATTTATCACTGTGTTTCTACAGAATTTATATGATTTAAGCAACAACAACAACTACAAAAGTTTTTCTTAGTTAATTTTGCTCATTTTAAGAAAAAAAACTCTTAATTTTAACTCTAACTTCGCAATATTTATCGCAGAAAAATAAAATATGACAATATCGTGCAGCCCTAATATATATTTTTTTTCGCAATCACTTGAAAATAGTGGAATCACTTTGTAAATTTGAGGTACAACATTTTTTAGATAAGCTATCCTTTAAATTCGAAAGTTAACCCAGAGTTTGAGTTTGTGGATATTTTACTTAAATTTGGGGTGAAATAACTCAGCAGTTTTTAGAGTGTATATATACTTTCATCACTGTTTGCCTCAAATGGCATATTTATAAGGCATACTGCAGCATTTGCATAATTTGTACATTTACTGTACTTCTTCATATATTTTTCTTTTTTAATTGCTCTATTTAAGCGTGGGTTCTAATTTCTTTGGAGCCTGCAGAAAAGATATATCATTGCCAGCAATTACTGCTGCATACTGTATTGTTGTGCGTTTGATAAATAAACTTTGGATGCGTCCCAATTCATATACTACTATTTATCTTCTATTATGCAAGATTTAATTAGTGGGTCTGTAAATATAACATGCTATTTTCAACATAAAAGTGTCCATATGGTAAATTATTGTTGTGCATGATAATTTTTCAGCTTATGCTGCTTAGTTTTGACAAAATATATTTTATTTATTTATTTTTTTTTATTCCAAAATACAGCATAGTGTAATGCTGTTATTTCAGTCAAGTAATTAAAATGTTTTGGTTAATTTAAATCAGAATCAGAAAGAGCTTTATTGCAAGGTATGTTCACACATACGAGGAATTTGTTTTCGTGACAGAGCTTCTACAGTGCAGATTTTGAGGGAAAAAAAGGCAAACCCGTTACAGGGTTAAATCTTTAAATTAAAAGTATTAAGCCAACCCTCAAGGTTGGGTTTGTCAATATTTTACACATATTTTAGTTGAAACAAACAAATACAATTAGATTGTAATAATAAAGCAGTATATCTATTTCTTTAACTCTACACTTAATCTTAAAAAATAAGAATACGCATACAAAAATAAATCAATGTAATAATGTATAATAAATAAGTAAATAAATAAATAAATAAATAAATAAATAAATAAATAAATAAATAAATAAATAAATAAATACTGAACTTTGATCAATACGTGTGAGGTTTAACTGTTGAAATATTACAGATTCAACAAGGAACCAGTGACACCTAGCGGCTGATACACGAAAGTACTAGAGCAGTCATATACGTACATATATATATATATATATATATATATATATATATATATATATATATATATATATATATATATATATATATATATATATATATATATACATACACACACAGAGAGAGAGAGAGAGAGAGAAAGAGAGAGAGAGACCATTTCCTGATTGCCATCTTATTGTTTTATTTCTGTCCAAATATGATTTCATTACATTAGCAGTGTGTTTGGGATAATTATAATGCTGAAAAATAAAACTATTACAAATTAGGTGCTTCTGGAAGGAATTACATGACAAATTCAAACCTGTCTGGACTTTTCAGTATTCACAATCCCATTAATTCAGGCAGTATTGACAATAGCTCTGGCAGAAATGCAGATTAAACCAAGAAAGAAACTATAGCTGTATTTCTCATTCATTCTTCCATCTTTCTTCAACCGTTTCTGTTTTAAACAATTAAACCCAAAAAATCCAACTGTAACCTGTTTTTTTCTGGTTGTATTTTATTAAAGAGAAGTAATATATAATGTTATCATACCTTCACTAAAACAACAAATGTAACTGAGGGCCCTTCCTTTGACTTTTGCATGGTACTTGAATTTTTTTTATTATATACTTATTATTATTATTTTTTTTCAAAAGTGAAAATTTGAGGAATTCGAGAGCCATCACTACTTCTGACCTTGTCTTAATGAGTTTACTGTAGCCTACATGACAATATTCGCTTAATCCATTCGTACGTTTAAACTTAAGTATAATTAGGTGTTATTTCCAGCCTGATCTCACGGGAAAACGTAAGTATTTTACATTTTGTCAGTTTAGTGGCTAATTCGAATTCGTACGAGTTCAGTCGTATGAAATTGTACGATTTTAAAAAGGAGGCGTGGCACCTAACCCCACCCCTAAACCCAACCGTCATTGGGGGATGAGCAAATCGTACTAAATTGTATGAATTAGATCGTACGAATTCGTACGAATTAGCCACTAAATCAAAAAGTTACGAATTGCCGTGAGATTGTGTTGGTTATTTCTCATAATTTGTGTGGCTCATAAATTACATGAATGCTGCTTTTGAAAAATAATCCAGTGTTCTTCTGAAACTAATAAAGTGTTAATTAGTCTTAAATATGACACATTTAGCAATACTTTAACAATAACATTAATTATCCAATTTTTTTAAACATTTTCAAATCGCTGGGAGATTTACATTTATTGAGGATTTAACATTGTCTATCATCTGGTGCATGTCATTATCAAACTGAAAAGCATGTAATATTTTTAGGCAAGTATTTTTGTTTTTTGTCAGTTTTTTTTTTTTTTTTGTGGAACTGAATAGTAGCACAGATGAATGGTGTGAGTGATTAAAAGCATGCAAAGTGATGCAAAAGAGGAGCTAAGGGCTACTGAAACCAATTTGCATAGAGGTTATTTACCTCTAACCGAGGCAAACTGGAGAAGAAAAAAAAGTACTGTGTGTCCAGCAGAGATTGTAATGACCGAGGGCGAGTAAAATAGTTCTGTTTACCTGTGTTCCGCATTTCATTTTCATTGTTTTTCTTTTTGTCTGAAAATAGCTGCACTGTTCACAGACCTTAGCAGCCCTTGATGCATGATACACTGTACGTGAAGCATATATCAAATAAACTGATTTGTGTGGCTTTTCCTTTCACATTATTCATATAATTATGTCAGTGAGTGTATCTCTTTCAGGAAATTCTACCGTTTTGTGTGAGAAGCTTGTCCCCAACCAGAGCGCTCATTATCATGTCGTTCAAATCCAGATTTTGTTCAAAAAGAAAGAAATGTAATTATGCAATTATTTGAGTCGTTGGTATCCTACGAAAATAAGAAAGGGAGAAAAATTAAAGCCGTTGAAATCGCTTTCATAATGATTTCTCTCAAGCTATGGATGATCAAATATTGACAACCAATCAGAATCACAATCATCTAGCAAAGATTTTGAAAGATACACCAACAAAATATTAATCATAATAATAATAATCCTATTGCACACAACCCAGTCTAAGCTGGGTTAAAACCAGCGATTCTTTGTATGGGAGTCAGTTACTCTAACAAAGAAGATAAAGACAATGGCCTCTACCGTCTGTTGCTATAGTACCTTTAGAGGTCAGAGGAGTGAGGTTTACCTGCATAGCACTTTGCTAGCTGGCCTCCATTACACTCACACCCCTAAACCTCCCTCCCATCCCAGACAAGCCCTGTGTAACCCACCAGTCCTACTGCACCTCACCCAGTCTGAGCTAAGATCGAACCAGCGATTCTTTTTATTGTAAGTCGGTTGCTCTAACAAGGAGGCTAAAGACCATGGCCTCTAGTGTCTGTCGATAGAGCACCTTAGGAGGTCAAAGGAGTGAGGTTTACCTGCATAGCACTTCGCTAGCTGGCCTACATTACACACATATCAGTTAAACTCATATTTTGCAATCAGAGTTTGAGTTTTCAGTCTCTTTAATGAACAATCAATTAACAAATGCTTTTTTACAACAGTCGACATTATTCCAATATTGACACATTTCACTTGTTTTGTCTTTTGCTTTTATTTTCTCTGTACACATTTTGAGTCATTTTGCCTGCAGAGATGTTGTTGTTTTAATTAGGGATGTTGTAATATCCTGTTATTGGTGATAGCCGAAAATAAAATAGAATATCATGCATACAATAATTTCACATAAATAACTCGGTGTCAGATCCACAATGCAATGCTAAACCCACAAATGTAATTTATGTTTCATTCCAAAGTCTCTTTAAGGCAAGTAACGGCCATCTTTGAAATGCCTCTCGGGCAGTATGCTTGGGCATTCTGTTTCAATGGGGAAACATCAAATTTTCCAAAACTACTTGCCAAGCTTACGATTACATTTCATATTATGATCAACCAATAAAAATTAAACAACAACTGTCTATTTAGTTTCATTTCTAAATGTTCGGCTCACACAAAATTTGCAGAAACTCATGTCTGGTCCGAGCCCCTCCCCCGCAGAATTGTAATTCTATGAAGATTGCTGATTGGCTCCTGTACTAGAAGGCAGGCTTTATTCATCATTTTGCGATCGCTGATTGGCTCATGTACTAGAAGGCGGGGCTTCATTCGCCATATTGACAGTTACACTTTTCCCCATTCAAAAGTATACGAGTGACATATCTTGTGTATTCTACAGTCTTTGTTCATACTCAATACCATCATGACATACTGCTTCTGTAATGGCATAATGTAAAGTAGCTACTACATTTTGTTTGAAACAAACTCCAGGACCACTAAATGATATGTTCTATATAATTGGAATTGTGTAGTATGAATAAAATTAGAACAAACATGCCTTGTTTTCTCTTGGTGCATTCCAAACGGAATACATCGCCCTCCAAAGAGGTCTTAGGAGTGAAAACAATCATGGCCGCTGTATTGAAGAGTTGTTCCAAATCAAAGTGCTGGCAAAACTGGCTACTTTGAAGGGGCCTTCAGAATGAACAAATGATATACACTACGGGCTCCCATGATCCTTGGTGTTGCACACTGCATTCAGAAGGGCTTATCAAACTCTTTGAAGGGATTAGGGCATACATGTAGAGATGTCCCTTTGCAAATGGAACGCAGTGACTACTTACAAAGTTAGCTGCATGTTATTCAAATATTCTCCTCATGGTTTTATGAGATAGTTAAAAGTTTCCATTATTTTACTGTTTTATGAACACTAATGAATTTAGATGTACTACTCTGCTCTTAAACTGTTTTTTGCCATCTATGTATTATGAAACTTAGAGTGCTTTCACACCTGTTGTATGTTTCATTTAGGTTAAAAATGATACATGAGCATGTTTTCAGTCATTTTGGCTCAGTTTCTTACAAGACCGACTTCTCTAAATCGAACCAGTTGAAAGGAACCAAAAAGTCACTTGACAACATCCATATTAAGCCACGGTCACACTGGAGTTTTCATCCCATAGACTTCCATTCATACGCACACATATGCATCAGACCAGAAACGCAAGCTCGTGCAACAAGTTTCCCAATTCGCTGCGTTGCATAGTTCAAGCTTGGTGTACTCTGACCTGCAAAATCGCATCACTTGACTGTGTGAGACCAATCGAGGATTAAAAGATGACTTCTCTGTTCAGAAGTTTAAAATATGGACCAAACTTTTACTTTTTGAAATGTCTAGTCATCTTGTTTAATCCCACCCCTTTTTGCAACGCCATATTACAGAATTTAGCATGCTCAAACTCTAGTGTGACTGCAGCTTTAGTCTTTGGCCAGACGAATTTCCTGAACTGCATTTTGATTGGTCAAAATTAACCCACAGGAAGCTCGCAACATATGGAAGTAAACAAAGATCAGAGGAAAAGTCAGCTGACAGTATGGACCTCCTCACAACTCTACGATTGTGCAATTGTGCTAAAGTAAAAAAAAATAAAAATTCCTCTCCCAGAATACATGTCCAGCTGACTATAGCTGGTTTAGTCCAAAAAACGGCAAGTACTTCGAGGTCGGTTCATGTTCTTACCAGAACAAAAATGATTTAAAGCAGTGGTGCTCATCCCTGTTCCTGGAGATCGACCTTCCTGCAAAGTTCAGCTCCAACCCTGATCAAACACACCTGAACCAATTAATTAGGACCTGAACAGCACTTGATAATTACAGGCAGGTGTGTTTGATATAGGTTGCAACTGAAATCTGCAGGAAGGTCGATCTCCTGGAACAGGGTTGGTCACCCCTGATTTAAAGTGTATAAAGACCACCTCTTCAAGCAGATCTTGGTACACTTGTTTGGTCTGCTTTTGGTGCACATCCAGGTATGATTACCTCTTTCACACCTGGCCAAAGGAACCGCACCAAAAGGCAAATTTTTTTTCTTGAACAAAATGAGGCAAACAGGGTTACCGAATAGGTGCTTGTTTTGCTTGTTTGTCTCTTTGGTTACTGATTATTTACACCGGTGTCCCTTATTTTGATGGGTGTATTTTTACTCCTAAATTGCTTTTGAATCCATGTTAACACTGTGTGATTTCAGCGAAGATTCCAAATGATTCCTGTAATCCTATTGGCTAAAATCTGTGAGTCTTTTTTATAATTGGTAGTGGTGGGCAAAGTGAGGCTTCAAGAAACACTGAAACAGTTAAAACAAATGTGTTGAAGCTTCGAAAAGTTTCGAAACCCGTCTCTACAGTGACACCTAGTAATCATGTTTTTATTGCTCTGGAACAGATTTAGCAAAGAAACAGTTTAGCAAATTAAGGTATTAAACTCCATGGGCCCTACCATCCACCCTGCACAAAAAGGCGCAAGAACTGTTTCTATGATGTGTTGCTAGTTTCAGACCAACACAACCCTAATTAACCCTGCTTAAAACATGCAGGATGTACAGCAAATTTTTTTGACCACGCTTCGTTATTATTGTTCATTTCAATTAGAACTGAATTTAGAAATAGTTTTGAAACAAATCTTATGCTGATGAATGTCTTCAGTGGAGAGCATACAACACCGTTTCCTTATCCACGAAAGAGAGAAAGTGAATGTAAATGAATGTTTTCTTAAGTGTTTTGAAGTGTTCAGTTTTTCCACTTACAAAGGGCCCTATGATACACCCGGCACAATAAGGCGCAAGACCTGTTTCCCCGACGTGTTGCTATTTTCAGATCAATGCAACATTAATTTTCCGGCAAGTTGTTTAAATAGCAAATCCATTTGTGGCACTTTGTGGACTTGGTCTGGAAAAGAGGTGTGTTAAGGCACATTGTTGACGCGTTGCTATTTTGAGGATCTAAAATAGACTTTGCAATAGACCAGCAGAAAGCAGGTCTAAAGTCCAGTGCAGAGCGCGTTAGTTGTGCGCCTCGCTTGCATATTGCTTAAAACACACAGGATGTGGAGCAATACAGAATATATATTTACAAATGAAAAATAATTAAAGGATTAAAATATTACAAAAATATTACTTTCTACACAAATATAAAAACCACTGCCTCCATGCCTTTTTCATTGCGCGGGTGGGGGGGGGGTCGATGGGATGTTTATTAATGACAATTTGCTTTGGAATAAAATTATTATTTGTAGTATTATTTATTAAATGCAGTTTTATATTTCTTTTATTAAAAACAAGCTTAGATTTGTCCACCTGTCAGGTTTTGGACCATATGGGGCATAGCATGTGTGTTTGGATACAACTTAGTTTTTTGACCACACTTCGTTATTATTGTTCATTTATTCATTTGCTGGAAATAAGAACTGAATTCAGAAATAGTTTTGAAACAAGTTTTTGGGCTTAATAAACAAAATTAATTATGTAGGCTAATCGATGTCTGTGCATACAACACGTTTCCTTATCCACAAAAGGGAGAAAGTGAAAGTAAAAGTAAAGGCCAATAGGAGGAGGTTCATTTTCTCATTCTCTCATTCTCGCGCTGCAGGTGGTTTGTTTAACTGTTTTCTCACTAGTGAAGCATTCAGTTTTTTCACTTACAAAGTCCGCCATGTAACTAGCACATGTGCCATGGTGCAACGCAACTGACCCTTAATAGTAATGGGAGATGAGACTCTGATTGTTTTTTTCTCAAAACACACCTAAAACTTATTAAGAGAATAAGCTCAACTCTGTTAGACCATGCGCTGCAGCTCAGAGCGTATTTTTCGTCCTTAAAATAGCAAAAGTGGATTCGGACACACCCTCAATGGTTTTGCGCCCTGCGC
This sequence comes from Danio aesculapii, assembly GCF_903798145.1. Classification (NCBI taxonomy): domain Eukaryota; kingdom Metazoa; phylum Chordata; class Actinopteri; order Cypriniformes; family Danionidae; genus Danio; species Danio aesculapii. The sequence goes on along the minus strand of NC_079440.1, from coordinate 22,922,879 downwards.
TTGTAACGAGGAGTCTGAGGCTGTGTTAGAATCCATATGCAGAAGTTTATTAATGGGATTAGGCAGAGACATCAACCGGTAAACAAGCGGAAAGTCGGCAACATGTAAGCAGTCTAAACCAAACAACAAACACAGGGGAAATTCCAGGAGACGTAGTAGTAATTCAGGCAGAGGATCAGCAAGAGGGCAAAGACAGATAACGTATGTGATCAAGGCAGGCAGGGTAATACACAGAAAAGCAGTCATGAAAGTCACTTGGAACAACGCTTGGTAAGGCAGGTAAACTGGCAATACATCGCAAGGCTGTATTTTAACGATGTAGGCGCAAAGTCTGAAGCGCTGTAACGCCACACCAGCAGAGGGAGCCCTCACCCGACTATTGAGTCAGCTCCGCTTCGCTCCCTCTGCAATCACTTCCTATTTATGCTGTATTTTATTGAGTGCTTAGGCCCCATGTTGTAGAACCGAGACTTCAAGTGATATTACAATAAATGTTGCTATATTCTACATCAGATCAAGATGCACATTTACTATTGGCAATATGACACTTGTTTGTTGCGCTGTGGTCACACTGGACTTTTCTTCCGTAGACTTCCATTCATACACACACGAATGCGTCAGACCAGAAACGCAAGCTCATGCATCAGGTTTCAAAGATTGCTGCGCTGCAAAGTTCAAGCTTGGTGAACTCGGTGACCTGCGAAATCGCATCACTTGAGTGCGTAAGACCAATCGAGGATCAAAACATGACCTCTCTGTACAGAAATTAAAAAAATGGAGCCATCGCTTGCTTTTTTTAAATGTCTAATTATCTTGTTTAATCCTGCCCCTTTTTGCAACACCGTATGACAGATTTTCGCAAGCTCAAACTCTAGTATTATTGACAATTTGTTGTATTGCCCAGAGTAACATTGGCAAACAAAGTTAAAGAGTTAGTTCCCCAAAAAATGTTAATTATGTCACTACAATCCTGCAAGATCTTAGTTCATCAAATTCTTCCATAAACAGAAACAGTTCTGAGACATTCAAAGTCCAGTCAAGGAACTACAGCACAAACAGTCAAAACATTCCATGTGACTTAAATTGTTTAACAGTAATAAGTTCTAAGAACACTTTTGTTCGCCAAATAAAACTGTAAATGACTTTGTTTACCAATGTTGTCTCTTCCACGTCAGATCATCAGGATGCAAGTTTACTATGAGCAATACAATGTATTGTCATTAGACCCAGCAGGGCAACAACCAAGTGTCATATTTACCTTAGTAAATGTGCATCCTGATCTGAAAAGATTTAGGCAAACAAAGTCATTTTGCGGCACACACAGGTATTATTGGAGCTTTGCATGATTGCAGTTGAACCACTTGCAGTTGAAGGTTTTTGTTTTTTCTGGACATTGAACTTCTGGTAACAGCTCTCAGATTTTATCTAATCCTTTAATTTACTGCTAGCAACTCTCATCTTAACTCTTCTGCTTGTTACAACAAATTGTGGCAGAAAATTAATCAGGTTTTACCGGGTGTATTCCTGCTACATTATGTCAATTAGAGTCTTTTTTAACATAGATAAAAAAGAGAAGATGTTGTTCATTTTAATCAAACCATAATTTGGAATTATAGTAAGGCAAAATCAGAAATAAGGAGCGCAAAAGGCAAAGTATCACCTACATGATGAAGGTCAAAAAAAAAAAAGGAATATATTATATTAACCTCTAAAGGTTGGCATCAACGTTGTTAATTTCATTACAAATGTATACGAGGGACCCAAATGGCATCTGTTTTGTAGAATGGCCCTTAAAAAAGATAAGGAGATAAGAAGACAAAAGAAAAAAAAACTAATTCTACTTGAAACATCCTGACATTTTGAGCAAGAACTGATGCAGGCCTTTAACCTTGTGACCATACAGATCTGCGCAGGTACACTGACAGCACTGAATACAATAAGGAGTCACAAAGAAGAGAGAGCAGAGAGGTAAATAATTTACTCCATTATCTGCACTGCAAAGCTCATCAGTAAGCCCGAACAATAGGCACGATTGAATTGCTGATTGCATCTCTCTTTGCCTGCCAGGTCCTTTACCTCCCTGAATTCTGCATTAAAGAGAAAAAAGGAGCACTGAGAAAAGGCTGTAGGATATTTTTTCAATGTCAAAGAGCCAAAATATACCAATTAAATTTTGAGTTAAAGGTCATAACCATAATTGGCATCAGATTTCAGGCTGCTTCTACTTTAATGGAAGGAGATGGTTATGGACAATTTTATACTGAAGGATTTTTTTATCCATAATTCTGTGGAAAATTACCCAAAATCTAAAGCGTAATCGAACAAAAACAAAAGGTACGACCAAAGCCTTGATCACAGACATCAAATAAATGACCCATTGATGTTTGTATTGAAATGTCCCTGTGGTTCACTTTAATTTCTTACCCAGTGAGTAATCAGATTTTTCCAGTACCTGTGTCATTCGCCTTGTAAAGTCAAACCATGTCCTACATTCTTAGCTTTACCTAATTATATTTAAACATCTTGGGAACAACTCCCTTAATTGCTATTTTTAGACTAAATGCCCCCAGATTGGAAATAATGTGCTAGTTTTCCTTGGTTCTTCATTGACTTTGAACTTTGTTTCATCTCCAAACCTTCCAATTTAGACATAACCATCATTGATAAAGTCTCTGAGGAGAGAACAACTGAACATATTCATTTAAAATAAACAAATGATCCCCTTTAAACGTTCTGTAAAAATTTATGATGCAACTTTTTATTTAACAAAAAAAAGCACTTTTGCTAATAGACTGCCTGAGATATTTATTACTCATGCAGTATAGTGATTTTTGATTAAACGTCCATGTGAAATCGAAATGTTCAGTGTTTTCTTTTTGATAAAACGCATAGTTATTCTTTAGGTGAATAACTCATTTGAGAAAGTCTATTTTTGGTAATCTTCAATCAAAGCTTCCGAATCTGAAGTGGAGGTCCTTCTTTTTTGACAAGAGTTTGACAACTTCAACCACAATATTCAAGCACACGCTCTTCATACTACTAGTTTACTATGAGGGAATGATGCGCAAAACGAAAGCCTAGCCCCTACTCAATATTTCGTTTCAGTTGAAAATACATCAACATGCTGAAAGGCTTAGCACACACAGACGCACAACGTGTACTCTAAGATAAACACGTGTAAAATAAATACACTTAATTTGTCCAAAAATTTTTAAACAAACAGAGTAGATGCTAGGGATTGTATGGTTCATAAAAAAAAGAACTGTGCAGTTCTCTTGTCATAGCTCGGTATGTGTGTGTACTGCTTGTTTGTTTAACTGGAATATGTGGTCCTGACATGATCCATATGTGTATTAAACATATGCTCATTAGCTTACATGTGTTTGTTGCCTCAATACAAACATACATGGTGCATTTTCAACCCAGGCTCATTCTAAAAACGTATTGCTATACAGACCATTTTGAGAGATGTAAACAAAAACATTGGTCCCAGTTTTACATATATAATTTCTATAGCTTCAGAGAATCCAAAAAGAGTCACATATAGATAAATTATGTTATGATCTCTGTTTTAACATTAAGTTATGATTGAATTGCCTCTTGTTACTGATGTGAAATAGTTTGATAACAAGAAGGAATGTTCAGGGGCCAACGACATCACCACATTAAAATGGTCTTATACACATTTCTAGAGAACACCAAATATGTCCCAGGAGGTACATTTTTTGCAGGTTTTGTTATCGCAAGTCCACAAGAGGCCACTGTGTACACTTTTTGAGATCTCAAATTTTCCTTTGCCTGATTTTCACCATGTTTTCAGATTTTATCACTTTCTTAACCTGTTATTAACTTGTTTATTTTATTTTACCCGGTTTCTAGAACCGTTCTTCACCGGACTCCCTTGTTTTGGTCAACTCCTCTCTGCATCTCAAGTCCGCTGAGGGACATGGCGAGCTACTTGACAAACTGGTAACAGCGGATAAGCCGCCCACATGGAGGTAAGTGCAAAAAGAAACAGCGTCATACCAAGCCCCCTAGCGTTCATTTAAAAGACGAAATGCAGCCATACGTACTTCTGGCTACATAATTTGCGATCTCCAGAAATGTATATAGGGCTACGTTCAGAGAATGAGCCTATATTGCATAATTTACATCATAGACCATTTTTAGGGATGCAAACAAAAACAATGGTCTCAACGTATTTCCTGTTTTACGTTTTTATTTTCTATAGCTTCTGAGAATCCAAAAAGAGCCACATATTGATAAATAATGTTATGATAGCTGTTTTAACATTAAGTTATGACTGAATTACCTCTTGTTATAGTTGAAATAGTTTGATAACAAGCAGAAAATTCTAATGGGCCAATGACATGACCATGTTAAAATGGTCTATACATGGTTTTCCTGATTGTTCACTTGACACAATAAAGCCAAATTTAGAATCGCATATTCTGTTAATAATAATAATAATAATAATAATAATAATAATAATAATAATAATAATAATAATAATAACAATAAATTGCAGAGAACATGTAAGAAATTTGCTCAATTTAACTTTGTCATAAAACATTTGTCAAATATTAAATATTTCAACAACTTTTGTCATATTTTGATATTTTTAAATTAAACTATTGAATAATTAATTTACATAAGTTGTCTATTCCACACTGTGTCACATTTAAACATTATGCAAATACAAATATTACACTTAAAAACTGTTAAAACTATTTTACTTTCAAATTCATTAATGTTTCAGCTCTTAGTTTAATACAATGTAAGTTGAAATAAAGTCGGATAAAGTAATGCTTAAATAAAGTATTTTCGTTCATTTTTATTCAGATTAGTCTCCATTTTAGTAGTCACCACGGCGGAATGAACCGCCAATAAAGTAATGTAAGTTGAAATAAATAATTTAATTTAACTTAAATTAAGGCAGCACCTAATTTATAATGGTTACAAAAATTTGTTTCATTTGCTCTTTTTCCACTTATTTAATATTTTCTTAAATCCATTTATAAATCCTTTATACTCACACTTGATTTTCCATTAGGCTTTTTCATAGCAGGCATATTAAATTCCCTCAGCCAAGTACTCAGAGGTCCAGTCTTGTGTCCCGTGGAGCAGAGGGTCAGTGTTTCTCCTCTTCTCTGCTCTGTTTGTTTTATAGAGCACCAATTTCAAAACGCAGCGGCCAGCTTTACTCCACAGCTCAGCGATCCCCTCTGATCTGCCAAAAAAGCAACCATTTTGTCAAAAGTCCAGAGGGTCATGCTTGTCAAACCCAGCCAGCGTTCATTAGTTGAATGAGGCCATTATTTTGACTCTTAGAGGTTATTTCAGCAGAGACTCACTGTTACTAGTCTAATGGTGGTGAGCTTTACTTTCAATTTTAAGTAGGCCTGAATCATATCCTTCAAATACAAAGACAGCAGTCTCAGTTTAAGCTATTATTAAAATAGGGCCAATCATGTCACACTCTTCTCCCTGTAATTTCACAAATAGGTAAGTTACATACGCCAGTTAGTGTATTTGAACCTGTAAATCGCTGATTTGGGTAAAAGCTTCATAAAAACATCATGACAGAAAGTCTTCTCAGAAACGCTAAAGTTATTCTCTGGAAAGGCTGCATCACCAGCGCTCCATTTGCACACAGTGACTTAAACTGTAGTGTGTCATTTATGCAAGAGAACAAGAGAGAGGGCCACAAATTGCCGGGGCTAAAGTAAAGAGCTTTATTTATAGCTGCCACCAAAGCTGAAAGCCAGTGTAGCTCTAATAGAGCAATCTGTATTCTTAATGGTAATGTTCCATTCGTTTGGTCCATTTGGCTTGGTACAGGTGCATTAATGGGGCTTGTTGAACAGTTCCAGCTGAGCTGATTCGAGGAAAAGAACTGATCAGTGAATTCAACACTCCCTCTTGTGGATGAAGAAAGAATTAACCAAAATGTGTCATCCACATATCATTGTTAGAAGTAGCCTATACATTGGATTTGATTGGCTTGGTTTTTCTATAAAGAAAGAAAGAAAGAAAGAAAGAAAGAAAGAAAGAAAGAAAGAAAGAAAGAAAGAAAGAAAGAAAGAAAGAAAGGACATTAAACAATTCATAATATTTAATTCCTTATAAAGAAAAGAGTTTACAGTTTAATTTGACATGGATGATATTCAAGTTTGTGAAACTGCAAATTGTTTATTAGGAAGACAATTTCTTGTTGATTTACTCACTTTCCAGTTGTTTACGCTGCAAAATCGTGATAACACAGTAACCATTTTAAGATCATTTTAAAATGAACGAATGATGAGATAAAATCAAGGGATTAAAGAAGTGACAAAATGTTTCATCTTTTTTGAAGATTTACATTTGAAGAACTTGTTATCTGTCCAGATTATATATGTATTGTTTATTATTAAAATTATTATTATTAATATGAACTAATGTTATCATAATTTTAATAAGAATGATTTAGACAGCTATAAGTTTAAAGGTTTGGTGTCAATATGTCAGTCATGGAATCTTAGAAGACCTCAGAAGACCTTTAGCTCAATAAAGCATTAATTCAATAGCTGTTTATTAATAATTAATAAGGTAGTTGGGTTTTGGTATTGGGTATGATTAGGAATATAGAAAAATATTACACTTTTTAAGTACTAAACAGCCAATATCCTAACAATTAGCAGGTAATAAGTTAGAAGGTATTAGTGAGAATTGAAACTTAAAGGGGTGGTCCAGAGTGTATTTTTAAGGCTTGGTTGTGTTTATAAGACTCAAAGCAATGTGTGCTCATGCTTCACTTATAGAAAGTCCTGTTATTTTTTTCATATATCTTACTTTGATGATATACGGCTACTCAGCTAACATCAAAACGACTGTCATATTTGCTGGTTCCTCTGAATGGCTCCCCCTCAAGTGGCCCTGATTGGTCAGCTAACATAATGTGCTGTTATTCACGGCACCAGGAATAGCATCACGCCCCAAGCACGCACTTTTGCATTGTGTAAACAGTAGCTTTTAGCCATAATCAGACAGAAAATAAAGAGCACACAGCTGAACCTCATGCCTGCTGTCAAAAATAAAATCTGACAAGTGTCTTGCACATATATTTGGGTTACAAGAATAGGCAAGTAATATGAAACCTTTACATATCTTTTTTGAGTTTGTCATTTGATGTAGGATGCAGAAAAAGTGGCTGCATAGAGAGACACTGCAGCGCTGCTGAAGATTGTGGGTGTTTACAGCAGTTTGACAGATAAATATGAATTTGTAGCTAAATTGTTAGCTGTGCCAAACAGCATTTCCCATTGTTTACATCCTTGTTTACGTCCTTGCTACAAAATACCAATAACGCTAGAAATTGCATGTAATATACCAATTTTAACAAATGAAAATACTTACAGGCTGTGGCTCACAATTCACAGCTTTGCAGTTGGAGATTTTAACTGAATCCCGCACTGAAAAGGAAGCTCTCCTTTGTCAAATGCTAGGGCTATATATATTTTTATAATTTCTATGGAACATAATTAAAATAAAATAGTTAGCGCTGCTCTAAAGCAGCATTTGGATGCCATTTTAGCTTTCTCTGCTACATTACAGCATTACAGCGCCTCTGGCCACGTCCCCTTCGCTGCACGGGGTGTATGCGCGGTGTATGCGCGTAACATGAAGCACTTGTGATCTCACCAACCCGGATGTACTTTTTTGTTGTCCTCAAACTTAATTTGCTGTAGGCTTTGCTAAACTTACTCTGTAAAAGCCAATGTCTTCCTTTTCATTGAACTTTGAGCATGTCACATTCAGAGATGTTGTTTATGTTCACACAGCTACACATCAACTAAAGTTTAAAAAATTAAATCGTAATGGACCACCTCTTTAAACTAAATTCTTCCCATATAATTTAAAGCTAAATTAAAAACGTGTGTATTATTGTAACATCTTTCTATTTGCTTTGAATGTAAATAGACCAGTTCTGTGATTTTTGTTAAACCATACAAAAATTATATTTATTTTTAACTCCTGACCTTTAGGTAGTGCTGTGATAAAACTACACAGCTTACCTCTAATCATGATTGTCAATTCACACTGGAGCAACATCTGAATTTACATACCTCTCAATCAAGTAGTATGTAAACAACTAAACTTATAATATAGTGTGAATGTATGTAACGTTAGTATAAATTCACAAGACCCTGGTCCCAACACAGTGAAGTGTTGCATATAGGGCCTGTTTATACACCCACATTTGCTGTGTTGGCCAGCTGAGAGTGTCAACAGGAATTGAGCAAAATGGTCCCAAATATTACAAACTTTTTCAAGCAGTGACTTAGGATGAAGGAAGCATTTGAGAACAATATGCACATCACAAAACGGATTTCTGACAAACTTCTGAGGCAGAATAACAATTTAATCAACAGAGTATTTATGATAGCTAACTGAATTTTTAATGAATAAAAACACTAACTTCCCACACAAAAGTACCTAGAATAGCAAAGTCGAGTAAAGTAGGTCGAGTTTTCTCATTTATGGCTCCTAAACTCTGGAATAGCCTTCCTGATAATGTCCGAAGCTCAGGGACACTCTCAGTTCAAAGCTAGATTAAAGCTATACAGTATCTTTTAGTAAAGCATCCACACAATGCATCACATAATGGTATGATGCACGAGTGTGCTCCACGCAGGTGAGCTGGCTTGACAACCACCTGTAGAACACACTCCTCCTGTCTTAATGCACCAGATATTTTGTTAAAAACTCATATGCTTTACATGCTTGTTTCTATGTTTGTTTATATAACTACAATTTTTATTTATAGCACTTCGTTTTTTTTGCATCTCGTGTTTAAATACACTATGAACAGCAGCTATGCTAATTATTTTCTTTATTCTCTACTTCCACCTGGGATACTCTTTCTGAGCCCCATAGAGATTATGCAGTGCCATTGATGCAATCCAAGACCTGTGAAGAAATGATGCCATGGTATCCATAATCCTGGACCAGGGCGTATCCTGAGCTGATACTGTGGTGGTCATGGAGGAGTGGAGTGCATGAGACTGATTCCTGTAAGACCACAGTGGCAGACGAGTCTCCGCATTGATACTGTGGGTCAGACTGAACACCCACCGGTGACCTTCTCACACCTGCAGCTTCTCCACGATGGACGTCCAGCGTTCTCCGACCTTCGGCACCTAGACTGCAGCTCCACACAGGAAGTTTGACAAGAGGAGAAATGGTCATGCCCAACAGAGCCTGGTTTCTCTATAGGTTTTTTTTTTCACTTTCGTCAATTAGTGAAGTTTTTTCCCTCGCCACTGGCTTGCTTGGTTTTGGACGTATGGAGCTGCGCATCGATTCAGTGTTTGGATTTTCAGCAGTGAAATTTAAACTACACTGAACTGAACTAAACTGAACTCTGGACTTTACTAGAACTTCTATGTTAAGCTTCTTTGACACAATCTACATTGTAAAAGTGCTATAGAAATAAACTTAAATTGAATTGATTTGAATTGAACAAAATTATATCAAAATGAAAAGATTTGGTCAAAATGTACATTTAAAAACATTAACCACTAAGTGCAGCTTTTATACACCGTTTCAGGAATGGAACACACAAGATGGTGGGATAGCAAAGGCAGTGAACGTGAAGGATACATCCGGCCAGAAGAAGGTGTCTTCTGTGAAGACAAGTGAAGCTAGTTTAGGATTTGGTCATGTCCTGATGCCTTTCTCCTTGCAATACATCCTCTGAAGCCTAAATTTCCCAGCCTTAAAGAGACAGTTCACCTAAAAGAAATGTGTTCACACTTCATTTGTTCCAAAAGTGTTTATATTTCATTTTTTAAAGAAGAAAGCTAGTAAGCATTGACTTCCTTATTATTATTATTTTTCCTCTGGAAGACAATAGTCATTGCAAGTGTTACAGGTTTTTAGCATTCTTCAAAATATCTTTTTTTTTTTTTGTTGGTGTTGTTCAATATTTGTTGGGTGAACTATCACTTTAATACACATTATTTTACAATTCTATGAGCTGCCACAAATAAACTTTGCCCCAATGATGGCAACAAAAAATAGGCAGGTTTTCAACATCTAAAAATGGACACAATACAGTTGATGGAAAAATTATACAGACACCTTCAACGTTCCGCACATTACTAATAAATATAAAATAATAATAAAATATGACAATAAAAAAAAAAAAACATGTCTGATGAAGAGCTGTTGTTTGAAACGTCACATGCTTTGTAATAGCCTTTTTAATTTAATAAATGTATATTTTTGGAGCTTTGGTATTGCAGCGTTTGTGAATATGTTTGCACTTTTTGTTGTTTGGCTGAGCACCCATTTAGAATGATGTGCATGCTTTTGTGCATTTCTTCAATAAAATATAACTAGAAGTAGTTAAATTGTGTCAGAATGAGTTCATCGTGATAATGTCAAATTAAGTTCATAGAAATGTAGAGTATGTAATAAATTACAATTATTCCAAAATGAACCAAAAATGATTCCAGGCAACTGCTAGTATGAAAATATTTATCAGAAGTTTCAATTCTTTGTAAACCAGATTAATGGAAACCTCATCTTCAATATTTTTCCAGCCTTGCTGCAGCAGGTTCTTCGGTTTATTTTGGTTTTTAGTGCTCTGTAGGAAGATTTTTGAGGTATGTCACAATTTATTTGCTATCTTTAATTATAGTGCCCACTAATAATAAAAACAAAGAATATTTATGAATAATTTTAGAATCACTGCATATGTATCCTCATGAATTAAGAGGAAAAAAAACAGTACTTACAAGGTGTGGTCACATCTGATCAAATCTTTTTACTAGCCCATGTGTTTGCTAATTTACCCATCAAAAATCATTCAAGAGACACCATCGTAATTCAAAAATACTATAAACAAATAATAACTCAGATAAAAATCATGTTTCATTTTGGGATAGTTGCTGACATGAAAACAAACAAATGACAGCAGCGCTACATCAACAGAACACAGAGAGCTTCAGTGCTCCTAATTAACCTTCTCTCTTGCAAATCAATACATGGTCCTGGCTCTTTTTAATTGAGGAGTAATTATCAGTCTGTATTCATCTGCCTAATGAAACAATGCTTTGTTATGCCTGCAGCAAGTCATAAAAAAAGTTAATTGAGTTCTGTTTTGTGAAGCAGACGGTCTCTCCTCATGGCGGTGTGTCTGCTTTCGGCCCGTGTGTCGTCTCTTTGTCTTTGTAAAGATGAAGACTGATGTTCTGTTGTTCTGCTCACACTTTCATTAGTGGTTAGTGCAATCACAAAAGTCATGATTCAAATCACATTTTTAATCTCATCACACAAACAAGTATTCAGTATGTGTGTGACCATGGACCACAAAACAAAACATGAATGTCAATTTTGGAAATTTAGATTCCTACATCACCTGAATGCAGAATAAATAAGCTTTCTATAGCTGTTTGGTTCCTTAGGATACATATAGGTCAATATTTGGCTATTTAAAAAAATCTGGAATGTCTGGAAAAATCTAAATATTGAGAAAAAAATGCCTTTAAACTGGTCTAGACTGCCTACTAATGTACCTTACTAATAAAACATTAAAGGGGTGGTCCACAGTGTGTTTTTAAGGCTTGGGTGTGTTTATAAGATGCAAAGCAATGTGTGCTCATGCTTCACTTGTAAAAAATCATGTTATTTTTTCACATATCTTATTATATAAAGCAACTCAGCTAACATGAAAACGACTGTCATATTTCTTAGCTCCTCTAAAAGCCTGGCCTCAAGAGGCTCTAAATTCGTCAGCAACATAACGTGCTGTGATTCGTGGATCAGCTATCCGTCACAAGGAAAAGCATCAAGCCCCTACAAGCATGCACTTTTGCACTGTGCAAACAGTAGCTGTTAGCCATTATCAGACAGAAAATGAAGAGCACACAGCTGAGCCTCACGTCTACTCTCTAAAATAAAATCTAACAAGTGTCTTTCAAATATATTTGTAAAAAGCATGTGTAAGTAATACGAAACATTCTCATATCTTTGTTTACAGCAGTTTGACCGATAAATATGAATTTGTAGCTAAATTGTTAGCGGTGTCAAACAGCATTTCCTGTTGTTTACATCCTTGTTTACGTCCTCACTACAACATACTGTTAACGTTCAAAACTGTGCATGTAATTAATCAATTTAAACAAATAAAAATACTTACAGGTTATGGCTCACAATCCACAGCTTCATCGGTTGGAGGAGTTTTAATCAAATCCAGCACTGAACTGGAGCAGATTCTGGAAGTTGTCCTTTGTCAAATGCTATCTATCTATCTATCTATCTATCTATCTATCTATCTATCTATCTATCTATCTATCTATCTATCTATCTATCTATCCATCCATCCATCCATCCATCCATCCATCCATCCATCCATCCATCTCTCTCTCTCTCTCTCTATATATATATATATATATATTGTATTGTATAAGCGCTATACAAATAAAGGTGAATTGAATATATATATATATATATATATATATATATATATATATATATATATATATATATATATATATATATATATATATATATATATATGTATATATATATATATATATATATATATATATATATATATATATATATATATATATATATATATATATATATTTATAATTGTAATCACTTCTCTCTTTGTGTCATGTCATTTAGAAGCCCAAATACAAAAACAGAAGCTCTGTGGATATAGCAGCTTTTGGACAGCATTTTAGCTATAACATTACAGTGCCTCTGGTAAGCATGGGCTGGTAAAAGATTCTGATGGTATGATAACCTTGGATAAAAATTTCACGGTTTCACGGTGTCACAGTATTTTGCTCACTGCTCTAAAATATATTATTTTTAAATGTCTAAGTAAACAACAAAAACATTTTCCCTCTGAAAACAATATATTCTATTTTTTGAAAGATTTATGATATTTTAGAGCAGTAAACACATCAGGCTATATAATTCAAATGAATTATTGACTTCTGCTGTCTTCAAAAACACAGATTTCTTTACAATTTAAAATGCTAAACTGTTGCCCTAAACAGCTAAAAAATTAAATAATAAAAACTAAATAGAAAAATCTTACACATACCTTAGGAACGGTATTACAGAAAAAAATTGGCGGTTTTAAAACCTTCACTTTTCCAAACCGCAGTATACCTTGAAAACGGTCATCTTCCCATGCCTAGCCTCTGGCCACACCCTGTTGCTGCATAGGGTGTTTGCGCATGGTGAATGTGGGTAACCTGAAGTGTTTGTGATCTCACTAGCCCAGATGTATTTTTTGTAGTACCCAAACTTTATTCGCTGTAGGCATTGCTAAGCTACTTCTGTAAAAGCCAACGTCTCCATTTGCATTGAACTTTGAGCATCTTACATTCAGAGATGCTGTTTATGTTCACACAGCTACATTACACATCAACTAAAGTTTAAATATGATATCATAGTGAACCACACCATTAAACACTGATACGTCTATAGCAAGAAATTACAAAATAATTTAATGGAACATTTAACTTTAGGTAAACAATCCTTACCTAATTTATCAATGGTTCTATAAAAGAAAAATGATGATATTGACCCATTAAATGTATTTTGGCTATTCCCACACATACAATTCAAGATTAATTAGTGCAACAAAGTGCAATGAATATGTACACTTAAATGTGCAAACATTAAATAGGGCAGTGATTGTGTGGAGTATAAGTTATGAGAAGAGTGTGGGGGTATTTGAGGGGGCCAAAAGAGTCAGTGGGGTGCAGAGTTCAAAAGGGAGACAATTCTGGGGAAAATCTGTTCCTCAATCTGCTGGTTTTTGTGCAGGGGAGCCTGAAGCGCCTACCAGAAGGCATGGCAGGAAACAGTCTTTGAGCAGGGTAAGAGGAATCCTTAAAAATACTGCGTGCTCGGCGCAGACAGTGTTTCTTCTGGATGTCCTCAATGGCTGGAAGTGGGGTCCCTGTGATGCGTTGGGCAGTTTTCACGACCTTCTGCAGTGCCTTATGCTTAGCAACAGAGCAACTTCCATACCAGACTGTTATGCAGTTGGTCAAGATGCTCTTCATTGAAAAAGAGGCGCTGGGGAGCCTTCTTGACCAGGCTAGATCTAGGTCCTTTGAGTTGTGGGTCCCAAGGAACTTGAAGGATGAGACAAGCTCAATGGCCATCTCATTAATGTGAATGGTATCACATGAGCTTGTTCATTCCTTCCTGATTATTAGTGCAACAAGAGTGTTTTTGTGTTCCAGGGTCACAAACATACACACGCACATACACATATATCAATTTCCGTCCAAGAACACTTGGTTTTACCATAATTTAACCCATGAAACCTATATTTTTAACAGACAATAATCAAATGAAGGATCTGTTGAACAAACAAAAGGTTACAATAAATTAAATTTTTATATTACAATATCAAAGAGGCAGTGTGTTTGTGTTATTACTTGTCTTTGATTTTAAAAGCAGTTGAACAAATGAAGTAGAAAAAAAAAAACATTAAAAATACAATTAAAATGATGTCAAATTATTGACTGATTCCCTGTGTTCTTTTCTTTGATTAACCTATATATTCTAGTAGAATATTTAGACATGCTTACATACTAGTTATGTTACACATGATTTTGTTTATTCATCTAACTGCTTATGTTCACTTAACTGGTTTTATGTGAATAAGGAAAGCTGAGATACATGGCCAAGTATGGTGACCATTATAGGCCTACAACTGCCCCAGTTATGATTACGCCATTCTCATGCTGTATGTGAAACTTCACAATATACCAAAATAAAACTGATTTGAGAAGCAACTAAACACATCTGTGTGTACACACAAGTAAAGCACAGTCATATAACAAAATACAGATGGTTTAAAGGGGTGGTCCACTACGATATATTTAAACTTCAGTTGATGTGTTATGTAGCTGTGTGAACATAACATCTCTGAATGTAAGACACTCAAAGTTCAATGCAAAGGGAGACATTGGCTTTTACAGAGTTATTTTAGCAAAGCCTACAGCAAACGAAGTTTGAGGACTACAAAAAATACATCTGGGTTAGTGAAATCACAAATGCTTCTGGTTACGTGCATTCGTTTTAGAGACCATGAGAATAATGCAGATTAGACGTTTGATAAGAGCATCGATGGAGACAGTTCAAGTAAGTCAGCTCCAAGTTTAATTTATAAACATTGTTAGCTAGTAGCTACATTATTCCGATGCATCTGGATCTAACTAAACTTATTTATTTGTTATAATATTTACTGGAGAAAATATTTATATTCACTGTATGTAGTATACATGATAATACAATATTACTGTAGGTTTGTTTTCAATAATATTCAGCAAAAAAGAAAGGAAAAATTGAAAGCTGTTGGAATATGAGTTGTTGGAAAGTATGTATAAGTTGTTATTCATAAGTTCTGTGTTAAAGCTTATAATACTTCAACACAAATTAAATCATTCCAAACAACTAAATTATTAATTATAAGGAAAGTTTTCAATGTGAAATTTCTAATTTAGATCAACTGTATGATATGTTGCCATATGGCAACATATCATAAAGTACCTTAAATAAAGAAATTTGTCCAAATTATTTTGTACAGCACTTCAAGTTCAGCTATTTTAAGAGAAGAAAAACAGTCAAATATTTTTTAATAGATCTATTATAATGCGTGAGGTAGAAGGTTAATAATAGCGATTATAGGATTAGTTCAAAATAATATTAATAATAACAATAAAAACTGAGACAGTCAGCATTACTTTTTGACTAGACTTACAGGGCAATTAAAAGGCTTAACTAGGTTAATTAGGTTAACTAGGCAAGTTAGGGTAATTAGGCAAGTTATTGTCTAACAATGGTTTGTTTTGTAGACTACCAAAAAAATAATAATAATAATAATAAAAATCTAGCTTAAAGGGGCTAATAATTTTGACCTTAAAATGTTTTTTTTTTAATTAAAAAAACATAGATACTTTTATTCTAGCCGAAATAAAACAAATACGACTTTCTCCAGAATAAAAAATATTATCAGACATGCTGTCAACATTTCCTTGCTCTGTTAATCATCATTTGGGAAATAAAAAATAAATAAATAAATAAATTCAAAGGGGGGCTAATAATTCTGACTTTAACTGTATATATTTTTGTCAATGAATGAATGAATTCTGAAAACCACATGTTCTTACAGAAAGCAAATTTTATTTGAAATGCTTTGAGACAAATGTGTATAAAAGGAAACTAAAACGAAAAAACCCAAATATAAAAGAAAGCTGGCAGTTTTTTTTATTATTATTATTATTTAAAAAAGAAATTTAAATACAGACATCGCTGAAATGATCTGAACACCTACGAGAGCCAGGATGGGATGAATGATTCATGAAGGCACTATTTAAAGTACAACTAATGTTGGTTTGAGCCTTTCTTTCGTATCTTCAAACCCATCAGACAGGGTAGTAGTCTGATTTAGTTATAAGCCAATACTACTACGCTACAAAGACATACAGTTCCTGTTGTTACGAATCCAAAAACAAAAGGATCTAATGGTCTTTAACCTGGTCAAAATATTCTCTGTACTGGAAAGTTTGTCTTTGATATCAATGTTACCGCTGCTTCATTATTCAAAACGTCTTCAAAACATGATGAAAAATAAAAACGAGAATAGAAAAAGCAAGCACCAGTGGAATCCCCCCAAAAAAGACGTGTATTTTCTAAATAACTATTTTCCAACTCTAAGACTTTGAATTTCTTACAACCATTTGGTCCAATTACATAAAATATACATACAATTTATACAGATATGAAATCTGTTTTTTTTTCTTTGTGTGTGTGTGTGTGTGTGTGTGTGTGTGTGTGTGTGTGTGTGTGTGTGTGTGTGTGTGTGTGTGTGTGTGTGTGTGTGTGTGTTTTAAACCACTTTCTATCTTCTGGCTACAATACCTTTACTAAAGTCTGTAAACACTGTTCATGGCATTCTATTAAAAATGAATATACACAATGCAAGAAAGTGTTAAGAATTCACAAAACCACAGTTAGTAGTAAAATAAAGAGGTGCTCTTAATGTACCAAACGTCTGGTACAAAAAGCACTACCCTTTTGACCCTGTTCAAAATTGAATTTTTACAACAGTGATTGGTGGCCAAAGAGGTCCAGTCGTGATCTTTTGGAAGGCATGATGGATTGTGAATTTATATTGATGTCACAAGTTCATTAAAAAGACACTGGACTTAAGAGTTCCATGATACAGAAGTTCACGGTCAGCAAGTCTCTCTTTTAAAAAAAAAAAAAGTGTTCCAAAGACCTCAAGTCCAAGACTTCCAGGCATCTTTGACTTCCTCCATGTGAATGTGACAGAATAGTACAGAACGAGCCGGACGATACTTGAACCGTGCCAATGTCCGCTCTAGTTTACTTTTGGATAGATTTTCTCGTAAAAGAAGTTCTGAGAAAGCAGGTAAAGCTCTCCGTCTTTTTCTCTGACACTGTGAGCTCGCACAAACTGAAACTGTTCCAGCGCAAACTCATAGAACTCGTTCTCCATCTTCCAGATGTTGGACTGCTGAAGCTTTGAGATGGACTCTTTAGTGGGAGGCTTCTTTTCACTCGTTTTCCTCAAGTGAGACTTCTTACCTGCATACATACACACATACAGTAATGAGAAAATATTAGGACACCCAAATTAAGGACATAAAAATTATGTTTAGGTCTTAAAATTTTGAAATAAAATCTCAAATGTACACTACGTTATCAGCAAATCAGATTTGAGAACCAGAACAAACAAGTCCAAAGACATGCGCTATACTGTAGGTGAATTGGGTAAGCTGTACCCAAATTGCTTAATTAATTGCAAATTAATTGTCTGTAGTGTACGTGTGTGAATGAGGGTGTATGGATGTTGCTGCATAAAAAATTAGCTGGATAAATTGGCGATTCATTCCAGTGTGGCGACCCTGGATTAATAAAGGGACTAAGTCAAAAAGAAAATGAACGAACGAATGATGTTTTTGCCCTCATAGTTCACTAAACACACTAGTTCAGAAACACACTATCTACCATCTATGATATTTTATTTCAAGCTTGTGGCATTAGATTCAAAAAGACTTGAAGCTGTAATTGCTGCCAAAAGTGTGTCAACAAAGTATTGAGCAAAGGCTGTGAATTCTTATGTACATGTGATTTTTCAGGTTTTTTTTTTTTAATTATTTTCTAACAATTTCAAAAAATCTTTTTCACATTGTCATTATGGGGTATTGTGTGTAGAATTTTGAGGAAATAAATTAATTTAATCCATTTTGGAATAAGGCTGTAACAAAAAATGTGGAAAAAGTGAAGCGCTATAAATAATTTCCGGATGCACTGTACCCTGCCTGTCAGACTATATTAATGGGAGGAAAAATATAGCCCATTTCAGTGCTATATATATTAATTAATTAATTAGTTACAAATATATATTTGGTAAATGTATGTATTTGTTTTTATTTATTAAATAATGTCTTTTTTATTCAGGGCACTTGAATTCATTTTGGGCTACCAATAACTGAACAGTGCCTGCCCAAAAGGCTACTAGGGAGTCCTTTGTTCAGTTATTTTTGATCAGAGTCAACTCTCAGTTGTCATTTATCATGGTTTCCACAAAAGTATTAAGTAATATAGATGAATATTATCTTAACATCAAATCAGCATATTTGAATGATTTCCGATGAAAAAAACAAACAAAAAAAAAAAAATTACCTGTGCGGTAGAGCTCAGTTGCTCCTCTGAAGAAGCGTGGCAGAGCAGCTTCCAGCATCATGATGAAATCCTCCAGCTCCTCCGTCACTCCAACCAGCAGATACTCATTTACCAGATTATACTTGGCCTGTTCCAGAGCCCACCTGCTGCCAACATTCCTACACACACACACACGCGCGCGCACAAATGCACGCACACACATTTCCAGCTCTTAAAGTTTCAAGAACAAATCAGTATAGTGTGACCCAATCAATGAGTCAAAAGAAAAGCCTCAAGTTAAAAACAGTCTGCAGATGGTGTATTTTACTCACCAGCACTCAGAGTAATGGCCACAGAAGAAGGGGATCTGTAACCAAAGCTTCTCAGGAGCACAATCTGAGCCTCCGGACGACACACACTCATCAAATGTCTGAAACACAGATTCACGTTTCATTGCACACATTCAATCATGAATGTGGTCGGAATCAGACACATTTAATTAAAATGTGAATTGTTATTTTTGGAGGCTTTGTGAAATGTTGAAAGAGAAATATTAAATATCTATATACTGTACACACCTTTTTGTCTCCTTGCTTTCTCCGTCGGAGACCTGGTCGATAGTCATCTCCAAATCGAAGGAAATAGTAGTAAGACACCAATCTTTCAATGGGATCCCGTACGATGTTGATGTAGACCGGCTTCCCCTTAACTCCAAACCTACAGTATTTAGAGAACAATGACGTTATTATATTATATTATATTATATTATATTATATTATATTATATTATATTACTAAACAACAAAGTGAAATTATTTATTAATGACTACTGAATTGTTTGTCAAGAAAAAATGTGACCATTAGAATAAAAATCTGAGTGAGAAGTTTTTGCTTTAACTTTTGCTTTAATGACAAATGAGAAGTGAATAAACTCTGCAAATGTGTCTACATTAATAATCATTTTTAAAAATCACTGTAGTTTTGTTTTCAAGAGCTGCTTAACCATTTGAAATATGTGTTTCTTGAACAACATCAGCAGATGAGATCCAAATAATTGTAACTTGTAGTGTGATTTCAAAACTATAAATAAATGAAGATAAGAATAAGTGCATGTTCAATTTTAACCACTAGATTGGAGCAGTTGTGAATAACATTTTAATATTATTTTAATGACAACAGAAAATAAAGTGTTTGTAATCTATTTTAGATTATATTTTAAATGGTTGAACATAAAACAAATTCATAAAACAAGAACATAAAACAAGTTCACTCCCCCCCCCCCCCCTTGCAAAAAAAAAAGAACTAAAAAAATATACTTAAGAATTGTGTTGCTTCAACTCAATTTATATACAGGTAGGTACAGTAGGTAGTTTGAACAAGCAGCAAAAGTCATTTTTGAGTGACTAAAGGTCTGTTCCATAATCAACCACTAGAGTGCAGGATAGAGTGCCTAGAGTGCCTGCTGGATGATCCTTTCATCAGGAAAAGACAACCGTGAATTTACTCTGCAATGACTAGAGCCATAATCACTACACTCAAGTGCAGCACAAGTGCTTCCACTTTTCAGAGGCAACTTTTTCATAAATACAGGAGAACTCACTTTGTGAAATCCAGGTAGGAGACATGGCCGTGGTAGAAACCTGGCTTCATTTCTCGCCAGGATGTCACGTTCCTTACAAACCTCATCTGTAAGCACAAGATAACGCATTCGATTAGTACACCAAATGTATTTTAATAACACGTGATATGCTGCCATCATTCAAGCATCAACAATATCCACAATATCTCAAATAACAATCTGGCCCTGATGTGCTGCATCTGTCACAGCCTGCTGAACAAACCAGCCGTGTGGCCACTCAATCCACACCTGACAAAATGACATTTCTGCTGTGTTTTCTCCAGACTTCCTCACAGCTGTACTCCTCTGGGAGGGAAAGGTTGTACCATCTGCACCATCGACATTTTTCGATGAAAGCCAGACCGGATATTACCCTGGTACAAATCACACTCTTGCTGTAACTGCATCTGCAATGAGCTTTTTGTGTTTGACAGACGATAATGACGTGGATACAAATGCAAAAGTAATCTCATCACTGCATGTCCTGATTTTGCAGAGTTTAACACGTGTTTTGTTGATCCAGGAACATCACTTCTGTCCGAAAATATAATCCAGACCTAATCCTTACCAATACCCTATTCTTAAAATCAGAGGGAATAGTAGGTGAATGATGTAGAAGCACTGATCTCTGATTGTAAGTCTACATGAATCATAAACTGTAAACTTGTCCCTTAAATCCATTAAATGTGGTTCCAGGAACAATCAAAGATGTTGATCCAGGTACACATTGCACTTGGTAACAATCAGGTACTGCTTTGTTTGCAATTTCTAAAATAATCTTATTTTTGTAAAAACATTTTGTGAATATAAACATTTTACAGTGCATGTGACATTAACTACTAATCAGAAATTATGTAGATAGTACCCAGATAATAAAGTCAATGGAAAAGTTTTTTTTTTTTTGTATTAAGTATTGTCTTGTATTAAAGGAACAGTTCACCCTAAACCATCAAATGGTTCCAAACCTTTATGAGTTACTTTATTCTGTTGAACACAAAAGAAGATAGTTTGAAGAAAGTTGCGTTACTTGGTTACTTTTTATAGTAAGTAATGTGTTACATTACTTTTGCATTGCTTTTTATTACCTGGCTGAGGTTTGATATCTTTCAGAACCTGTAAAAAAATTACCCGGATAAAGCATATGCCTGAAAGATGCATTTCAAAGAGCATTTGCTCTACAAAACATTGGTTAACAAAAATCTTTAGAATGTCTATTTTACAGACACTGTAAATAATAAACATCTTAAAAGACATTTATTAAAAATATCTATTTAACAGGAGACATCTAATAGACGTGTTGCAGATACATTGCATAAGATACATAAAACACATTCCAGATTTAAAAATAGTTTTGAGATTTAAATGCACAAATCAAATAGACATCTGAATGATGAACATCCTATCATGAACAGAGTTGGCGATTTTTACTTTGTCACTAAATTAGAAGAATAGTTATTACTTTTTAATTAATAGAAAAATAACGGGTCTGTTTTTGAGTACAGAATGCTAACAGTAAAATGGTGTTTGTTTGTGTGTGTAGACCCACATATGCAAAACAGTCGAATATGTTTAGCATATATAGACAACCCTACTGTACACTACCTGGCAAAAGTCTTGTCGCCAATCCAAGTTTTATGAACAGCAAATAATAACTTCTCGGTATCAGAAGTGGCTTTTATGAAAGACAAAGGCTTCTAGATTACGCTTCTCTCCCGAATGCCCTCATACTGAATGTAAGCCCAAACCATGAATTTTCCTTCACCAAAATTGACTGATTTCTGTGAGAATCTTGGGTCCATGCGGGTTCCAATAGGTCTTCAGCAGAATTTGTGATGATTGGGATGCAGTTCAACAGATGATTCATCTGAAAAATTTACCTTCTGACACTTTTCCAAATGATCGACTAGAAGTCAAGTTATTATTTGTTGCTCTTACAACTATCATCAACGAGAAGACATTGTCAGGTAGTGTTTAAGTAAAACATTTTTTTAAGTATTTATTATTATTATTAAATTAATAAAAACCCTTAATCATGTTTGCAGACTAGCAGAGCCAGAATGAGTTGAATAATGTTAACATGTTTGGAATAATGTGTGGACGTTTTTTTGTTTTTTTCCAAGGAAACAACTTCCCTGCAAATAAAATGCTGCATTTGTTAAAACTGAACACTGATTTCCGTTAGCTGACAGCACATTCGTCTCTATATAACAATGTATTTGACGAATAGAGAATTGCATTTCTTTGCTGCTGTCAACAGGATCTGTGCCTCATTCTTCCCCCTTCTTTGTAATTTCTTTTTTTTCCTCTTGGTTCAGCTTGTTCAATGCTGTTTGTCACACAAAGGCACTGCCGCAGTGTGAATATTGACAGTAGGTTATGAATAATACAAGTAGAGCTAGAGATGAGAGGGCTTGTTAAAGGCAGTGTAGGACGTGCCTTAGACCTGGCATAGACTTATAGATCTCTGGTAATATTTCAAAAGTTCAAAAGTCTGCATGAAACATTTATAAATCATGACATGGGCCGTGAATCTAAATGAGATTTTTATAATCATGTTTATGACAGATTTATGACAAGATATGTTGTCTTGGTAATATCAAGATGTCATAAAGATCTCAAATAATGTCATTATTGCATTTAAAATGACATAACTGAGTTAATGACACTTTGTGACACTTGTCTTAACCCTTTAACTACCCCACCAACAAAAACAAATGTTTGGATTGCATTTCTTAACTCCTAATGTCGATAGTTAACACACTCAATGCATTTTTTTTCAACACATCCCATAATTTCTAAAATATCAGCCTCTACCAAATGGTTGATATCAGTTTATGGTAAAAGTACTGGAATTAATACATATACATAATACTTTGTAAAAGCCTGTCTTGCTTATTCAAATTACTTGATTAAAGTAATTAAATTGAAACTCACCCACAATGGATGATTTGGTCATTTAATATAGGTTCCTCTGAAACTGTGAGTATTTCAATTTAATTTTATTTAGGCTAGATTTTATTTTATTTAACAAACCAGTTTGTGCTTTGGTGCTGAAGCATATAGTGAACAGGTTTTGAAGAACTTCATCTCAGATGTTATTCGTTATTCTTGTTTGTTTGTATTCTAGTAGATAACGGACCTACGAAAATACATTAAAAGTAAGATACAAATTATACCGAATTAAATTCGTTTCAAAAATATATTTTTTCCTAGAAAAATGAAAGAATTTTTTTTTTGTGTTCGTCAGCTATAAATAAGAATTTAATAATGCTCCACTGTAATTGTTGTTTCACAAACCCCTTGTCATATACTGTATTGCAATATTTTTTTTAAATATGTCATCACTTTGTCTTGAGCATCAGATTTTTCCTTGATCCTGATGTGCTTTCATTTTCTTCATCTCACTCACGGCAAGTCCAGGCGAGAGAGTGTTTAAGCAACCCATGGCTGGAAAATATACATTTAGATTTAAAAGAAAATATTATATTTAAAAGGAAATATGTTTGATCCTATCAATGTCATAACGAATGCCCTTAAATAGCGTAGCCTAGTTGTCAACAAGCATCAGTGTTTTTTGAGATTGAAATAAGATTGAAAAAAAATTCAATTTATTAAAATATCGTTATAGCAATACTTGAGACTGCTTTGGGAAATAACGTCTTTCGTAGACATCACAGGATGACTGATTGCGAAGGAATGTGTAGTCTGGACCCGACAAGTCAAGATTTTATCAAGACAAAAATCGCATAATCTGACATAGTGACTTTCGTAACCGACAATAAAAATTGTGTGATGTGACCAGGGCTTTACCAAAATCAGACTATTAATCTGTGACAACTGTGAAAAATGTGAGAAGAATACTTTTTTTATTATTATTTATTTATCTATGCTTTTGAATTGCATTATTGTGACTTTTGTCTTTGCTCTGACAACTTTAACAAGGTTGAAAATTTTACATTTTAATTTAATAACATGACTTTAACAAAACTTAAACAGTTTAGTCATTTTAAACAAAATATAGTCTGGGTTGGTCATGTAAAAATGCAGCAGCACAGCTAAAAATAAAATCAGAAAGAATATAAATGTATTAAATTGAAGGATCATGCGACTCTGATGCATACTATAGCAACTAGGGATGTAACGATTCACTGGTTGAAAATTGATTCAAATGTGACCATTTAAACCGGTAGAAATGTTGAAGGAATCGCGATAAATTTTTTTGAAGAGAGGGGCACTGTGGTTACAGGCACAAACTCACCTAACCTGCACATCAGCGGCGAGCAAGAGGTGTGGCGGCATAGTAAAATGACAGTGGTGAAGTGGGCCAGAAAAACACAAACTGTGTGCAACTCCTGTCTCCATCCTACTATATCATTAGTAATTTTCTGCCAGTGGCCAGTCCCCTGGAGCAGAGGGCCTATTGACCACCTCTGTACACGCTGCTCTTTGGTTTAGGAAAGGCTTAACTCTCCACACCAGCCATCTCAGTCCCCAGTGAAAAAGTTGTTTTTTTGAGCAGGAGACATTGCCAATGTGCAAAGACCTCAGCTTATGCCAGAAAACATATATATGCTGGCATTTCTTTTTAAAAATGTAAAATCCCAGCACATTCACATTTTTAGTTTGTTTATATTAATGAGTCTTCTTTAGTTTCTATTATTATTATTTATTTTTTTATTTTTTTTGGAATATGTTTTTAAAATAAGCTTGGTTATTGCAGAAAATATATTATTTAGCAAAAAATGTGCAGCATTTAAGAAAAAAAATGAAAGGGCTAATCACCTTAAATTTGTTTCAAATAATTTTGTGTAAAAAAGTGACTAAATTGTAAATCATGAGATAAGTATTGTGAATCGTATCGAATCGTGAGTCAGGTGAATCGTTACATCCCTAATAGCAATTAACAGCAAAAATAAATAAATAAATAAAAAATCTGCTATTTGCCTGTAATGTTTTTTTTTTTCTTATTTGAAAGATTATGTTACCTGGTCCTGCAGAGACATGACTGGATTGTTCTTGGTAGTGTTGATGTGGAGAACATGGAAGCGGTTCTTTCCACACAGGTCATATGCGATGTTAGTGAAGGAGGTGCTGGCAGTCTTGGGCACACGGTTATAGATGATGATCAGATCCTCAATCTCAGGCAATGGAGGAGATTCCCGCAGGCCGTCACGCATCTGTCTCTGCTCCACCTCTCGCACCTCATGCCGGGCCATAGTGCGCTCTGCAGGACATAGAAGACAAACAAAAAATATATATTTAATATTACAATCATGATTTTATTTATATACCTATATAAAATCAAAACCTTAAAAGTTATAAATATACAATTGCAGAACTACTGACGATTTTAAATGCTCTTGTTATGCTATGTTAAACAGTCCTTTTGTTTTTGGAGGTTTCCAACAACAGTTTTACAAGCACAAAAACACTTTTTGTTTTGGTATACAGTAGGTTGAGAATGCTGTCCACCAGATGGTCAGATTGCTCAGTCTACTGTGAATGGTGCATTGTAGGGATTCAACGATTAACCGCACTTTAATTCGTTGCAGTTAATTAATCATAACGACTTCGCAACACTGCGTTTCTGCATGGAACAAAACTGCTGCAACTAAAGAAAGTTATGCTAACTGTGCACTAGTTTAAAGTTCCAAACTTGTATATCGAGGCTGATACTGTATGTAGCATACTGAATTAACTATTGTTGAGGCTTATAACTGATTATCACATGTCCAAGCGACAACATCCCACTCTCTCTCATGAAGCCAATACGGAAATTACTAAAACTGCAATTCATCGACTCGCCTTTGGGGGCTGGCTCAAGGAACTCCAGATGTTCACTGACTGCAGTGCTAAATTGGCCAATTTTACAGCTGATAAAAACATGTTTACAGCCTGGTACAAAAGATGGTTTTGGTGCATATAGCTAATATTACCCTTCATGACAACTTTAAGACGGGTGATTAAAAAAAAAATTTAAAAAAACGTATCAGTTTCGTTTATATTTAGTTATATTAGGTCTGCATAATTAAGGGCGTGGGCAATTGAGTGACAGCTAGGTCTCACTGGTCGCCATCATGTCATTCTACATATCTGATTTTTGTTTTATGTGGCTTTACACAGTCAGCAGCCTTTTTCTTTCGTAGGATTATTTTCTACAATTATCAGATAATATGGCATGCTGTGTGCTCATAATTGTGCTCACAAACCATTCAAGTGGCCTCCATTTCCCATTTACTATCTCTATAAATGTATTTGTTTTATTTAAGATAATTTGTCATTTATACTTTTCTTTAGACCTGTAATGTACTCCAAAATCTGACAGATTGATTAGCTGTAGGCTATAGAACAGTCATCTGAGACATTATCATACAGTGTTATGCCTGGATTTCATAAATAGCCTTGCATTTACTAACACGGACTATATTTGAAGTATTTGGGAGTAATTCACATTTTCCTCCTGTAGAAAATCATCATGAGAACAATGTTTAGTGGCTCAATGTGTTACAACAGTGTTTTTAAAAGACTAAACACTTTATTGAAATAGTGTACAACCAAGCACATGTGCTCAGAACACAAACGAGTCACAGTTAATGAAGTAATAAGTGTTTCTCCCAAAGAAAAGCCTGTCTAAGCAAAATGCTAGCAGGCATGTGTAGCTCTGCCTCTTTGCCCTTGTTTGGTATCCCCCGGTCCGTGCAATAATGTACAAACAAAATGGCGACGGTTGGCCAAGCCCACTTGTAGCATCATTTGCGCTCTTCAGAAACCGATGGGTGACGTCACGAATACTACGTCCATATCTTTTACAGTCTATGGTCGCGTCTTTTGCGCTCGCAAGTTTATTTCTTTAGACAAAGTTTTACATGGACAAATACTATTTAAAAAAAAAAATTCTTATATTTATTTATTTATTCACCTTTCTGTCATTTATTTTTATGTTTAAATTCTAAAAACTTTTTTTTACTTATTTTTAAGTACAAAGAGAAATGGACTATTGTTTGTTTTTATTATTAATTTGTGCTGTATTATTTAATTACTGAGCAGCAACAAATAACACTTTAAGGAGTCCTCATGGGATTTTCTAAACTAGTATTGTTTTGAAATTAATGAATACATGATAATCGTGATAACCGTGATTATTACTCAGACTATAATCGTACATCCAAAAACTATAATCGTTGCATCCCTAGTGTATTGTGAGGTAAACATACTGCCTATTATTACCATACATTTTAGTAACAGAGACTTACATCACTTGAAAACACAGTCATATTAAAATAATGATAATGCTGCTTTTATTTCAAGCCAAGTATTAACTCTTTGAAAGTGCAGGCAAAATGGATTTCTTTTTCGCGTTGTCTTCAACACATCAACAACACAAAGCACATTTCTTTCACTAAAACTACAGAACTTGAGGGCACAAGGAGGGAGGGGGGAGGGGGCGGGGGTGTTAAAGACATCAACTGATTGTCCACTTTGATATTTAATACTTTGCTGACCTTTTACATTCCCAAACACTTACAGTATATTACACACGGAATAAAAAGTAAAATCTGGAAAACCATAATATGGGTACTTCCTTGAAGAAATCAATACTGTATGCGCACTGATTTTGATTAAACACACATTTTTCATTTTTAAATAATTGTATGCAATAAAAATTTCACCTCAAACTTCCTGAAATTAAACGATAATAAAACTGAACTTCTCATAGATTCACGATCCACTTTAAACAAATCGCATAACTTTCCTATTCCTACAGATGATTCTGTCATTACCCCTTCCCTTCAGGTTAAGAGTCTGGGGTCATCTTCGACAGCACCCTTTCATTCACTGCACAAGTTAATTATGTCACCCGGTCTGCTTATTTCCACCTTCGAAATTTAAATTGTTTACGTCCTTTCCTCACACCTCATTCAACTGCCATTCTTGTTCATACTTTAGTCACATCTACTGTAATTCCCTTCTGTTTGGCCTACTCAATAAAACCATTAATAAATTACCAAAATGCTGCAGTCAGTATCATCACAAAAAA
Source organism: Danio aesculapii (assembly GCF_903798145.1). Lineage (NCBI taxonomy): Eukaryota > Metazoa > Chordata > Actinopteri > Cypriniformes > Danionidae > Danio > Danio aesculapii. Next base: position 22,894,507 of record NC_079440.1, on the reverse strand, counting down.
AACCCTCTATCTGTCACATCACACCCATTCTAAAACAGCTTCACTGGCTTCCCATTATTTTCAGAATTAATTATAAAATACTTCTCACTTTTAAAGCCATCCACAATCTTGCTCCTCTATACCTTGCTAATCGCTAATTGCTAATATACCTTCATATCGCCACACCTTCTCAAACACTCAGGTCGTCTTCTTCCATTCACCTCTGTTCCCACTGTCTGCCTTGTCACCATGGGGAACAGAGCCTTCAGCCATTCTGCTTCTCAGTCTTGGAATTCACTTCCTCCTGATCTCCATAATTTAAACTCTTTTTTACACTTTAAATTCAAACTCAAAACACGTCTGTTTAGAACAGCTTAATCTCTTTAATTTAACGGCGCTTTTTTAAAATTTGTATTGTATTTTAGGGCTGCTCGATTTTCAGAAAAATCATAATCACGATTATTTTGGTCATAATTGTTATCACAATTATTCAAAGCGACATACAGTTAAAGTCAAAATTATTCGCCCTCCAGTGATTTTTTTTTTAAATATGTATATATAAATACTTCCCAATTGATGTTTAAAGGAACAAGAAAATTTTCACAGTATTTCCTATAATATTTTTTCTTCTAGAGAAACTCTTATTTGTTTTATTTTAGCTAGAATAAAAGCAGGTTTAAATATTTTGAAGCCTATTTTAAGATCAATATTATTAGCCAGCTTAAGCAATATATTTTTTGGATTGACTGCAGAAGAAACTACTGTTATACAATGACTTGCCTAATTAGCCTAATTAAGCCTTTGAATTGCATTTTAAACTGAATACTAGTATCCTAAAAATATCATCAAGGCAAAGATAAAAGAAATCAGTTATTAGATATAAGTTATTAAATTTATTATGTTTAAAAATGGGTTGAAAAAAACAAAACTTCTTTCCGTTAAACAGAAATTGGGGGGAAAAGGATCGCTAATAACTCAGGAGGGCTAATAATTCTGACATCAACGGGATATATAGTTATTTTCCTCCCTGTAAATAAGAAAAGGGAAATAAATACAACAGAATAACATTATGAACCAAACTGGGCTTTAAGCACCTTCACCGTAAGAAAAAAAACTTTAATTATAGCTACAAAAGTCCTTCAGTCAAGAGCAGTGAGTGATTTCCTCCTTTGGTTTTTGAATAATGATAAAAATAGTCAGCAGCAGGAATATTGCTTTAAGAGTAGTATGGTTCTGATTAATGTTTTTTCTTTCACATGTCTTTTGATTCTCAACTTGCTCAACTTGGTTAATATGAATAATCACTAAACACCATGTTTTAACACAAATGTGCATGTATTTGACCATTAAAGTGCTCACATTTAGATGACTTTAGATGTGTGTGCTCTGCTTGTCTCTGAGGCTAAGCGCATACACACAACAGCATGCAATCTGTTTCTTTTAAAAAAACGTGAATGATTCGAATGTACATCAATGAATGATGCACATCTAGTGTTGCAAAAGTTACATTACAGTACATGCTTTTAGTTATTTTCATGTGAAACTGAGCTTTGCAGAGCAGCAAATGTGTACAACTGGAAAGGGGGCGGTATATGATGCAATCATTTTTTAATATAATTGTTAGATGCCAAAATCAAAATCAAAACTGAATTTCAATTAATTGCACAGCCCTATTGTATTCTATTGACTTTTGTGTTTTTTTATTTGAACTGACTGTTCAGGGCTGTTGCTGGTCGCTGCTATTGCAATGAAACGTTCTATTGAGTTTCTCCTCTTGGTTATTCTAAGCTCTTTGCCTGTACCTTGAGTGTTATTATTTTATCATCATTATTATTATTATTATTATTATTATTATTAGATAAACCAAAAATAATAATGTACTGCCCATTTGCTCACTTTCCAAACTGCTAAGAAGTGTTCGCTGAGGCTGTGGATTACAGATTGTAAAACAAGTTCAGGAGAATTCTGTGCTCATGAAAAAAAGTGCTTCTTGGTTTAAGAGTTTTTAGATATTTTCTGCAGTGGATTGATCATGCTAGAAAAGTTAGCTACATGAGATATGTAAAGCAAACATATTTGATTACAAATACACTGCTAGAGATTTTATTGTATTTTTGTGGGTCCTGTTTCTTGCATCAACCAATCAGTTTGCTTCATAAGGCCTCAGTGAGTGTGTGTGTTTGAGAGGAAGAAAGAGAGAGGGACACATTCTACAAATCTTTTGAAGCTAAAGATCTGTAAAGGTTCCCATCAGACCCTTCAGCCACGTGTTGATTTAAACAACAGAAAACAGCAGCAGTATGAAATAACGGAGTGAGACGAGAAAACAAAGAGGTTTCAGCTGTGTTTTTCTCTATGTACACACTCAAGCACAATAACTTGCTGAAAACATTAAGATGTCAGGAGAATTCTATACTATAAAATGTCTGTTTTTGGTTTCAGTGTACTTCCCAGACATGACAAATAACAATGTACAATGTAAATAATAAATGTACATTTACACTGCTCTAAAATATTGCAGCTCAGAAGCTTACAAAGAGAACAATGCAAAATAGTGCTTATATTTAAACATGTTGGAGAAAATACCAAGACAAAATATTTCAGCACATGCTAACCAGAAATATGTGCCTCTAACTATTTTTGTGAAACATACAACGTTGCTTATTTTCAGTAGTTTCATTTGTCAAATCCACTAGAGGACATCGTCCAAATCTGAACTGCGTTACTTTGGGTATGTTTTCTATTATTTTTCCAATACATGTCCTTCTTGTACAAATCCATGGGAAAATGGGGCTTGTTGTTCTGATCACCCAGAGATCCACTGAGCTACACCCTTCTCTACACCAAACCAATAGTGTTTTCAAAATCAAATTTAAAAGAAAAGAAAAGTGCAATGAGACTACTTAGTTTTACCTTGGATTTTCATTATGGTTATCTTGTTTGTGGAACCGTGCTACACCTGACTAGAACCAGATTGCTCTCCATCATAAGTACAAAGTGATATACCGAGCAGAACACTGCAAAAAATGCTTTTCTTACTTAGATTTTAGTCTTGCTTCTAGTCCAATTATCTCAAAATTCTTCAACTCAATAAGCATTTTTAGACAAGCAAAACATTGTCTTGTTTTTAGAAATAATATGCCAAATTTAAGTGGATTTTAAGCAAAATAATCTGCCAATGAAGTAATCAAAATAATCTTAAAAGTCAAAATGAAAAACATCAGATTATTTTGCTTGTTTTATGGGAAAAACCTTACATAATTTCAGCCTATTATTTCTTGAAACATTTTTTTTTCTCTTCTAAAAACTGCTTCATGGTTTAAGAGTTAAGATATTTTCTGCAGTGAATTGACAAAAGCTAGAAAAGTTGTCTGTATGGACATAGATAGCAAACATATTCGATTACAAAAACACTGTTAGAAATTTTATTGTATTTTTTCAGTAACTTACTGTCATCACTGTTGCCAGCAAGTTATCGCATTATCACAAATCTACCTTTACAGTAACTTTACTGTAAATGTGTTTGAGTAGCAGAGTCCTAACTCAATTTAATTTATTTACAGTCAAATAGTGAAAAACTTCTTTTTATGGTAAAATTTTACATTGACATTTTTACAGTATTTTTACTGTAATTTACTTGCATTTTACACAAAAACCTTTATTTTTAGCATTTACTATTGAATTTAATAAATTCCAAACAAGTGACAATTTTTTCACTTCAAAAAAGTCTTCAACTACAGTAGCAGTGCTTAATTACTTTGATTACAGTAGAATACTGCAAATTCCTAATATGCAGTAAGTTACTGTTAAAGTTTTAAACTGACCCACAATGCAGTGCATATTACAGTGGTGAACTGTAAATAATGCATGTGGTATTTTACTAGCCATTTTTGAAGTAAATAACTAAAATTGTGGCAAACAGTGCAGATGCAGTAATAATAATCATTGATAAAATTTCCCTGTAAATACCTTTAGTGTGAAAAAGGATTAAAGTTGTTGGCGTCATAAAGCCCCATAATGTCAAACATACATTTAAGCACATTTTCGCAGTTTCACATGTTTGTGATTTCGCAAAAATCTAGGCCAAAGCAAGTACTTCCAATGAGCCGGTGTTTCAATATTTTAAATATATTATTAATGATATAAATTTTGTCATTGACAATATACCCTTTAAACTGTGAAAAATATAAACGACAAATTTAAGAACTTGTCATACTTAGACAGGGTATGGCTTAAAATGCTATTTGAAACTACATACTAATAAATTTAGTGTTGCTCATTTCATAGGTTTCCAGTTACATTCTCAGAGCTGCACCCAATAGACTGAATGTCACATGAACAGATAGGAAAAATGGTCTCATCACATTCGCTTGAGTGTCGAAGAGCTTTCAAAGACACAGGGTCTCAGGAGTGACCGACACTCAACAAAACAACAATTCTCCTGTGGTTCACATAGAGTCAAGACAACTCAAGAAGCTGTTTGTGCCAACAAACTGTAGAAAGAGATAAAATCCTCTATCCATACAAACAGAACAATAACTTGTCTGCTTTTTACAATAACATTTCATATCTAAATGTGTATTACAATAAACATAAATATCTAATTAAAATATTTAATTTAATAGTACATCCAAAAACAAAAAAAATATTCAACTGGTTTCCTTATAAAACAGTGTTTGTTTGTTGGTTTGTTTGTTTTTTATTCTGTAGAACACGTGGAGATATTTTGTGGAAAAGTTTTTCCCAAACAAATTTTTGTGCATATAGACACTTTGCATATAGAGATTTTTGTGCACATAGGGACTGCAATTCCGAACTGGTTACCAACAATACGGTCTTCAAAATGAGAATCAGGTCATAGAAGTTTAAAATCACAAGAATGTGAATTTTCTTTTTAAGTCGAGTGTCCCTTTCAATATTATATAAAACAGTTAACAGCACATTGTGCATCTCCTCTGACGTGTAAATAAACTACAGAGAATATAATTTTACGCTCTGCAAGCTAATCGTGCAATCTTGAAAAAAAGCCAAGCAAAAATAAATAAATAATGGCATCTCTCCTCAGTTACACAGTTTCATACACTCATTTTACACAAAGCAATTACGCAAAGCTCTGTTTGCTAATAGACTCATCAGTCTTCAACAGTGAACACCTACCAGTGCATAAAATAAGCCACTTAAAATATTGATCAAGTCTTAACAAGTCTCTATGCATCAGCTACTTCTCTAAAGTATCTTTCACCATTGAGGATCAAAACCACACTCTGCCTGGCATTCCATATACACTAACAAACAAGGACGCAATTAACACAAACACCTATAATGCGATTGATACAATGTAGCAAAAGAATGTTCCACTAAAGCAAAGTATACACGACTTTAACGGTCACCATCTCTTTTCTAAACCTGAACTTATTTTCATATTAAAAAACATAATATGCATATATCACTTATAATTTTCAAGTGTAAATTCCAAATACGAAGTGACAGTTAACGGGTTCAATTTCAGCAGAAAGCTATGCTGTTCAGACTACATGACTTGATTGTCTGTCTGTCTGTAAAGGCTAATTTACTAATTTAAGTTTAATTAATTTATACTGAGTGCACTTAAGTTACCCTTCGCAGTACACTGATGCGGACCCTGACAAGCGTCAATCGAAAACTGTTTTACATCTCAATATGACACAGAGCACAATATCAGTGATTGGCCAGGTTGATATAGCTGTCATGAGTGTGGGCGGGGCTGAGCCATGGCAGTGGAGTGTTTCAAAACCAGCCTGATCTCACGAGAAAACATAACTATTTAACGCTTTGTGAGTTTAGTGCCTAATTTGTACAAATACGTATGAGTTCAGTTGTACAAACATGTACAATTTTAAAAAGAAGACATGGCACCCAAATCACCCCTAAACCTAACCTTCATTGGGGGATGAGCAAATTGTACTAAATTGTACAAATGAGATCGTATGAATTCATACGAATTAGCCACCAAATCAAAAAGTTACGAATTGTCGTGAAATCAAGTTGTTAAACACGCTCGAGTTCCACAGAGGTAGATACTTTTATTTTTGTATACTTATTTTGTTTATTTTTTTTCTTTTGAATTTGTTGAATGTTCACCAGTTCCCACCTCTTTTTTCACTGAATGAGTGTAAGTTTGAACTGCAGTTACACAGTGGTGTACACTAACAAATTACAAATACTCAAATGACTTTAGTTTTTCTTAGCAATAGCACTTTACAAAGTAGTTTGTGTGTACTTTTATTTGAGTATATTTTTAGTAGGGTTGGGTCAACAGACGATGGCCAATAGATATCACGATGCTGAGCTGGCATTGCGAGCTTCCGCCCGCCCCCATCGCAGCAGTAACCTGCTCACAAAACATACACACTTAGGCCCCGGTCACACTAATATGTCTTAGTTTTAAAATGCATGGTATTTTAGAACGAAAACGATTCACGTCCACACTGGCGTTTCATCTAGCATTTCTGAAAAGATCTTCGTCCACACTATAGCACTGAAAACGCACATCACTTGACCACGCACACACACAAACACAAACACACTCTGGCATGCGCTGCAGCAGTTGTGCACGTCTGAGATCCAGGCAGTCAGCGGGTGCTTTGAGTACAAAATCCCAGAGAGCAGCGCATGTTGGACAGTTTATCAAGGATGTACAGCTGGATCGTGTCGCACTATAGTTGTTAAACGTGATATTTAATTAATCTTGTCTCTATCTGATGACTCTTCTGTCTTTTGATTCTATCAGGTACGTGTCACAGCGTCAGTACACTGCTGCAACCTTTCGCTTTCACACTTGTGAAATTTTTGTGAAAACAGATACTGTTGGTTGTGCACCTTTTTTTACCAGCCAAGTTGGTGAACGCAAGTTTATAAAACGACACAGATCACTCTTCCTATTCATGCCAGAGTCCAGCGGAAAAAGTGATTGACAGGTGGTAATTTGTGTGTAACTTCATTCATTCATTTATTCATTTTTGTTTTCGGCTTAGTCCCTTTATTAATACGGGGTCGCCACAGCGGAATGAACCGCCAACTTGTCCAGCATGTTTTACGCAGCAGATGTTCTTCCAGTCGCAACCAATCTCTGGGAAACATCCATACACACTCACACACTATGGACAATTTAGCCTTCCCAATTCACCTGTACCACATGTCTTTGGACTGTGGGGGAAACCGGAGTACCTGGAGGAAACACACGCAAATACAGGGAGAACATGGAAACTCCACACAGAAACATCAACTGACCCAGCCGAAGCTTGAACCAGCGACCTTCTTGCTGTGAGGCGACAGCACTACCTACTGCGCCACTGCGTCGCCTGTGTGTAACTTATCTTTATTTATTTATGATTTGGTTATGAGTAAAACAAAGACCATGTGGGTCAGGTAGTTGAAATGGTAGGCTACATATAATTATTTTGTAATGAATTAATTATTCATAAATAATTAATTCACCGCCGCGCCTATGACGACAATGTTTCACATTAGACATCGTACGATGCCAAATTGGTCGACATCGCCCAACCCTAACTTTTAGTTTTGTACTGATGTTTTAATACACAATATATTTATATTTTTTCTTGTCTACAGTGATTGGCTAAGTAGAATAATACCGCGATCAAATCGCACATAGAAAAATTATATCAGACAGAGAGACCTTGAGACACAGATGCTTTAGAAATGCAGCAAACATGTACACTACAGTGTGGCAGCATTAAAATACACTTGTAGAGTAGCTTGTTACTCAGGGCTTAATGTGTATAACCTTAGTGCTAACAAATAGATTAGCAATATGAGCAATAAATAACAAATAAAAACAACAAATTGAACAGCTAGATTTTGCCCCTTAAAATGTACTTATTTACTCAAACGGTTCCAAACAAGTAAGAGTCTCTTTCTTCAGTTAAACAAAAGAATATATTTTGAAGAAAGCTGAAAACATGTAACCATTGACTTCTATAGTATTTTTTCCCATACTATGGAAGTCAATGGTTACAGGTTTCAAGCTTCCTTCAATATGTCTTATTTTGTATAGTAAATCAGAAAAAGTAAATTAGGTTTGGAAAATGATTTTATTTATATACATTCATTCACTCACTATAGGCTTACAGTTAGGCTTAGGTATTAAAACATACAAGGATATACATTGGAAACTAGTTTAGTCATGTCGTTTGTTCTCAGTACTGAGTACAGCTGTACAGCAGTGAAAAAGGCATCACGGAGAGAAGGTTGGGGGTGTAACAGACAAGAAGTGATGAAGCTTGAAACTGGAGCTGTGGTGTTTGTCCTCTACATGCACTAACAGAAGGCAGAATCTGCTCATAATGGAGAGGAATGACGTTGCCTCAGTCGTGTCATTGCACATAGCATCCATTACGGCTCCACAGTGCTCAGACTCCCTCCAGCTTCTTTACATAATCACAACAGGATTGCATTTCTCTCACTCATGCATCTTCTGGGTTTCATCAATCTGATGGAGAAGAAACGCTCTGCTCTTCTCGCAGCAGAAATGGAGAGAAAGGCCAGTAGGCATGGCTGCATTGCTCATCTTAATTAGTAAACAACACGCTCTTTCCTGACACACAAATGCCTTTCCAGATGATTAAGCCTTTGATGGTGTTAAGAGGAAGTGCCATAATTACAAGTAAAGCTGTTTGTGCTGTTTTTGCTTTTGTACTGCAACTGAGGTCTGAAGGGAGCTCATTAAAGTCAGCAAGCATCTCTCTCTGTTTTTCTGGTGTGCACGGTAGAGGGCAGCATCTTGCTGTCAGGTAGTCATTTATTTATTTGCAGGGGTTTGGGAAGGGCTTTTTTCCTCCTGTGGAGGCTCTGCTTTCCTGGAGGACTTTTATTCTTAAATTTGATTGTACGCAGAACTGATTAACTGCTGTCAGCATTGCTTTGTTAGTGTGCCATATGATGTGGAGACATAAATTAATTGGACCTTTTTGTTTGTACTACTGATTTTAATATCAGTGAGCTTTTTTAAGTTGTTCTCTTACTAGTAAGGGATAACTGCTATTGGGCCAGAGTCAATTATTCTGTTTACAGCTATATCTAGACATAGTTCAGACTAGGTTTGTGACATCCAACTTAAAGCCTTGACTGCTGCAAGCTGATAAGCAACTGAAATCATTAAATTAATTAATACACACTCACCGGCCATATTATTAGGTACACCTTATTAGTACCATGTTGGACCCACTTTTGCCTTCAGAACTGCCTTAATCCTCCATGGCATAGATTCAACAAGGTACTGGAAATATTCCTCAGAGATTTTGGTCCATATTGACATGATAGCATTACGCAGTTACTGCAGATTTATCGGCTGCAAATTCATGATGCAAATCTCCCATTCCACCACATCCCAAAGGTGCTCTATTGGATTGAGCTCTGGTGACTGTGGACGCCATTTAAGTACAGTGAACTCATCGTCATGTTCAAGAAACCAATCTGAGATGATTCGCGCTTTATGACAAGACACATTCTCCTGCTGGAAATAGCCCTTAGAAGATGGGTACACTGTGGTCACAAAGGGATTCACGTGGTCAACAACAATACTCAGGTAGGCTGTGGCATTGACATATTGCTCAATTAGTAGTAATGGGCCCAAAGTGTCAAGAAAATATACCCCACACCATTACACCACCACCAACAGCCTGAACCGTTAATACAACGCAGGATGGATCCATGCTTTAATGTTGCTGACTCCAAATTCTGACCCTACCATCCGAATGTTTCAGCAGAAATCAAGACTCATCAGACCAGACAACATTTTTCCAATCTTCTGTTGTCCAATTTTGTAGACATGTGCGAATTGTAGCCTCAGTTTCCTGTTTTTAGCTAACAGGAGTGACACCCCGGTGTGGTATTCTGCACCTGTACCCCATCTGCCTTAAGGTTGGATGTGAAACTAATGCTCTAATGAATGAGCAGCACATTATTGTTGATGAAAGAAGAAAATACTCCAATGTAGTCAAAAAGAAATAACCCAACCAACATTAATTTCTCTTAGAATCCACTGCATTTCACTGTTCATTTATTAGATGAGTAGATCAGAGCATGCTACTAGCAGACTGGTCAAGTTTCTGTTTGTCTCAAGCCATTTTTGTTGACGAAATTAACAGTGCTTAGAATTTTCATCAGCTAATCAGAATCAAGTATTCAACAATCCTGTTATATACAATATAATGGTGTATTGTACTCAATATATGTCTGTGGAGTTCCAGCTCAACATAACCAAGTAATTATTCATTATAAAATGTTGTAAATGACCACAAAACTTACTCTATTTTTGCATGTCATTATCAGTTGCATATCTTCACTCATATTCATAAATTCTCTCATGGGGTATTAATGTGTCCATTAGATGCAAACTTCTTTCTTAAAATGATCAAATATGACAACAGCAACAAAGAAAGCCACAACAAGTAGCTTACACAGAACTGCTGTCTATCCATTTTGATGGATGAAGAATATGAGTGGAAGACGCGACCAATGAGATGAGATTATCTGCATTTGAAAAAGTTAAGTCAATTTTAAAATATTGCTTTGCTAAAGTGAACCAAACCAAGAAGAATATTGCAACATAACTTCAACAAAATTGGATTGAAACAAACTTGACAGGCCTGCTGCACCAGTAACATGACTGAATCTGCGCACTCTTATCCACTCATGTAATGAATGAACCACACAATGCAGCTGATTATAACAAAACTAAAGTTGGATAGTTTTAATCCTTTTGCTTATATTTTAGTCGTGTCTTTTTTTGTCAATGATATTAGACAGTTTATTCATTAGATTAACAAATGAAAGTCTGCACATTTCTTAGATTTCAGTCACATTATTTGTGCAGCAGATCTGTCAAGTTTCTGTTGGTTTTAAGCCATTGGCTACACAAATGTTTGCCCTTTTTGTTGCAGGTGAAATGAACACTGCAACATTATAACTGTCCTGGAAACTACATACATTCACTATTTAGAAAAAAAAACCAGCTGAGTCATCTTCAAAACTATGACTTTTGCACTCAAACTAATGAAAATCCATTTGATGGGGTGAGTAAATAAATTACTGACTTTTATGTAGGGTTTTAATGAACGGGTAATCATTGATGGCACTATATCTTATTTGTTTGGAGAGTTTTATGATCACTTCATAAAAAAATATCTAAAATGATGCCCGTTTCCATTAGGGCTGCATTACATAAATTATTATTTTTGATGATAAATTAGCGAGTTATGGATCCAGATCAGTCTCAAAAACAATATATTTGCATTCATAAAATTCAGAAATGCACAGCCCAATTCATAAATTCAAAACACAATTCATAAATCCACAACTTTAATTCGTAAATTTAAAACACAATTCAATTTCTTCATCCATTTATTAATTATGCTAGATGTATTTATGTACCACTGAATGTGCACTTTAAATTTGTGTGCAGTATTTTTGAGACCTTCCTGGCAGGACATGATTCGTACACATCTTCTTTTGGAGGATCTACCGTTTAGCCAATCGTGGTGATTTTTATTACACAAATTAAAGCTGTCCTTATTGAATAAACAAAAATTGTATTATTATTTTATATAAAATAAATTAAATAGGTTTAACAGTATTATTAGACATTTGTCATTAAAATAACGTCAAAGTTAGGAGTTTTAAGCAATGTTATCTTGACAGACTGGCACAAATATTCAGACTCTCATCCTACATCTTATATTTTCAGAGTATCATGCAGCCCTAGTGTTCACAAACCTTCTAAATGTCTCTCCATAAATTTCAAATTGTGTCAAGCTAATGATTTTCCAGCAGGTGGCGCTTATGAGGCATTCAGAGTAAAAAGTGTGGGTTTCCTAAAGGCTTCCGCACAGAGCAGACACATCCCTAGAGCAACTAGACATCAAATAATCTTTGCATCTAATCTTCAAGGAACTGACATACTGTGAGTTAAGAAAATGGTCAGCAAGGCCATGCTTTGGGGGCAGGACAGGAAGAGAGATCTGTCAGCTTAACATCTTTCATTTTAATGCTTTATAAATTTTGACAGCTACTGCATGCCTTATTCCTTATTTATACGTCCGATTCCAGAAGAAAGTTTAATATGCAGCTAAATTTGAAAAGGTGCTACTATTTTGAGTCTTGTTGAACTGCAGCGTTCATCTCGGTTTCAGAAGCAGTTGTAACACTCAAGTGCACTTGGAACAAGAGGTGTGTGATCAGCAGAATAGATGACAGTCACTTACTCTATTTGTATGAGCACGACATGTGAGGATACAGTCTCTCGGTTGGGTTTGAAACAGAAAAATGACAATAAAGAGATAGCTTTCTGCTTGAGACTGGAAAAATACTCCTGCTGTGCTTTTTTACTGTGACTAAATCAACTATTTTCACACCACTTTCATATGAGCATATCGGGAAATGTGGAGGAATACTGCAAGAGTGCGTAACTGTTTTGTATCCTGAAAATGAATGAATTTTAAGCAGTAATCCTCAAGAACACTACAACTACTACTGACACTAGTACTACTACTAATAATAATAATTATTATTATCATATTAAATAATAATAATAATAATAATAATAATAATAATAATGATGATGATGATGATGATGATACAAAAAGACAAGTCATCTGTTTGAATCAGTAATTTCTTCAAAAAAGAAAAGTCTTTATAAGATGCTTTAATAATATGCAAACGTGTAATACCACATTCATTCATTCTTTCATTCTCTGCCACTTATCCAGGGCTGGTTTATGGGGGAAGCAGTCTCAGGAAAGAACCCCTGACTTCGCTCTCTCTAGACATTCCCCAGCTCTTCCAGGGGTATCTCAAGGTATTAAAAAGACATAGAGTTCCTCCAGCATGTCATGGGGCCTCCTTGTGGTTAGACAATCTCGGATCACCTCCTTAAGTGAAGCCATCCAAAAAGGAGGCATCCAAAACAGTTGCCTAAGCCTCTTCAACATGCTTCTCTCAAGCAGTGGCTCTACTCATGCAAATCTTTAGGTGTGTGCCCTGTCACCACGCAAAGGAAACTCATGTTGGCCACTTGTAACCAAGATCTTATCCTTTCGGTCATGACCCAACACTCATGACCATTGGTTAGAGTAGGAACATAGATTGGTGGGTAAATAGAGAGTTTGCCTTTTGGCACTGCTCCTTCTTTACCACAAAGCGCTGGTACATGTACACCAACTGCATTCTGCTGATCCGATTTGCCTGAAGTTGCACTGAAGTTCCATCCTTCCCATGACCAGTGTCAAGGGGAAATGAATTTAACCTGGAAATGGCAAGTCACCTTTTTCCGGTCAAGCACCATGGCCTCAGACTTGAAGGTGCTGATTTTCATCCCTGCTGCAACACGCTCAGCAGCAAACTGTCCCAGAGAATGGTGAAGGTCTAGGTCCAGTAAAGACAACAGGATATTATCATCTGCAAATTGCATATAAAATATAAAATATTTAAATAAAAATATTTAAAAGAACCAATGATAATAAGCAAAACTACTGGAGTTCAGAAACTCTGACTTATTGGCAGCAATGTGAACTCGTGAAGGAAATCTGCATTTTTCTTCCTGAATTCAAGGTTCAAACATTGACCCAATTTACTTCTCTAGTATCCTGGCATAGCCTTTTTCCAGGGAGGTTGAGGAGTGTGATGCCCCTATAGTTGGAACACACACGCCTTCTTAAAAATAGGAACCACCACCTCAGTTTCCCAGTCCAGAGGTACTTTACCCAACTTCCAAGACAGTCCTACAACATCCACAGACTTCAGGTACACATAAATTACACAGAGCTTCAATTTTAACTTTTAAAAAAGTTATATAAATGACTGAATTAATAAATTGTTAATTGACTAAAGTCAAAATATAAGAATTACATTCTTTAATTAGACTGCTAACAGAATAAATTAACCAATTTATGCATAAATGTTCTGCAAATCCAATAAATAAAAAAATAAAATAAATAAATAAAAAAAAAAAAAAAAAAAAAATCAAACATAGCCCCTCTAGCGTAAACCATGTTCAAAGAAAAAATATTCTCTAGAATCTACAAACAATTACAGATTCTAACATGACTCAGAGCTTAATTTCATAAGCAGAGCCTGTAAATGTCGAAATGGCTCCGTGAATATGGGATGGTAATTTGTATTCTGACGCCTATGGCACAGAGTAAAATTAATTTCGAAGGCGCATTTCTCTGATCGATTGGGATCCATTTTGATGAAATCTTGTGAAGACAGAAAGGGAGGGTTTGTGAAGTTTGCAACAGAAACATCTATTGATTTGGCTGGAGTTGTGCAGTGAATGAGGCAACTTACAAATAAGATACTGGAAAGCCTGCAGTTGCACCTACCAAATGTATAATGTAGACCTATGCCTCCGCCGGAATGTGTCACAGCAATGTATGTAACTATCTCAGAACTTGCAGAAGCAGAATCAAACAGAGTCAGTCAAACAGCTCTGCATGCTGCCAAAGTTATGGTCCCAATATTTAAAATTGAAGAATGATCTGGTGTTACATTAATTTGAATAATAAAAATCTTTATCTGAATTTCACTAAATTTGACCTTGCTTTAATATCACAAGACAAACGAAAAAAAATGCAGTTTTTTTTTTGTTTACTTCCCTTTGCATAGGCCAGACATAGTAAAAATTCTTCTCAGGAGTATGAAGTTATTCTAAACTAATGGTTTTTAGAGCTGTGGCAAAAAAAATCTAATAAAAATAATTGTTTGTTCGTGAATCAATTCCGCATTGATGCTGAGATTTTCAAAATGCAGCATGAAACAATCATACTCTGCTTTCATCCAATTCCTTATAAATACTGTACCACTTTAAATATTTTTTTATTATAACTTTTGCAGACAGAAAAACAAAGAACAGACAGACAAACCCATCATGAAAATATAATCTGAGCAAAATGTAAAATAAAGCATGAAACAAGAGAAAGTGGCGACATACAAAACATATATGACCTACAAAAAGACACAGCAATGGATGTAGAGAGAGAAAAAAAATAAAATAAAAAAAATAAATAAAAACTTACAAATCTTCAAAAATTAAACACTATTAGTCTTTATGGTGTTTCAGAAAAAAAAGACTGGATCCCACATTTTATCAAATTTCACAGATTCCCAGAGGTGGTATATCTTATTCTTTCCAGATGCAAAGTGGAGGTGAGTCCAAGAAGCCAGTCAGAAAAAAAGAGGCCTAACATTTTTCTCCCAAAATAATTTTTTTAGCTATGATCATGCCATATTGAACAGGTAACCTTACATTTCGGTTGAGAGTCTCAAGAAAATCTGACCAGCCAAAAATTGCTATCATTGGGTCAGGAAGTAAAACAATACTGTTCCACTTTAATCTAAACTAACCAATAATAAAGTTAGGAAAGTCTTGAATTATAAAAGTGTTCACAGTGAACTGTTTACATTAATCTTGTGACGGAAAACACAACTTCTCTGAATCTTAAATCGATTTTTGCCACATCTCCAGTCTACTTTTTTAATACTGTAAAACAGTAAAACTACTTAACTATTTCAAAGTAAACTACAAACTACATACTGTATAATGTGCTATATATAAAAAAAGAGCTTGATGAAGGTGAAACTGCTCAATATCATGCAAAAGTAAAGTCACTGATCTCAGACCTCAATCACTGTATTTAATTTTTTTCAACTTTATCCAATGTCCCATGGAAATGTAACTTAATTTTTCCTGCATATTTGTGGCTAATCTGTATCAAAGACTGTAGAATACACAAGACATGTCACTCGTATAGCTTTGAATGGGGAAAAGTGTAACAGTGGCGAATGAAGTCCTGCCTACGAATACAAAATCAAAATCAATAAAAATCTTTACAGACTGACGTTTCTCCAGGAAGAAACTCGGACCAGACGTGTGTTTTCCCGGCACTTTGGTGGTCAACAGACACACTGAGACCACTGCAAATACTTGCTTCACAGACAAGAAATATATCCACGTAAAGCTTGAAATTTTAAATCTGCATGAAACGAATGCGAGGTACAGTCCATCCTGTCAAACGCACATCACATGACAGCAATTGCTCAAACTTGTAAGCAAAGAGTCGCTGTCATTTCTGGAGGAGATTCACCATCAAGACCAAGTTGTGAATTACTTCAGAATAGCAGCATGATCAGACGATCATTATCCAGAGGATGATAATATGTAGAATGGCCATAAATGAGTTTGGTGTCGTGATCTCGTTCTTTTCGAGTGCGCATGCGCATTAACTCGGGCAACCTAAAAATATGCAGATTTAGTTTAATTCTGACGTTTAGAAACAAAACAGGCACAAAAACTTATGCCTGAGAGGCGTTTCAAAGATAAAAACGAATTGCCTATTTGGGACTTTGGTATAATTAAAGTCTCTTTAAGGCAAGTCATTTCACTCAGCAAAAATGCAGCATGCATGAAAAACTTCATTCGCCATATTGACTGTTACTCTTTTCCCCATTCAAAACTAAGTGATAAGTCATGTGTATTATATAGTCTTTTTTATAATACGAATCTGTGATAATAATTAAATATTGTACACAGCAGATCTCACAACTCAACCTGCAATTAGAAGGATACAAAGTTAGCATTAGCTCTATTATAACAGATGTGGGTGTTATATTAGACAGCAATTTAACTTTAGAAAATCATACCTCCCATGTCACAAAAACTGCTTTCTTTCATCTGAGAAATATCGCCAAGTTACGAAGTATGCTATCCATCTTGCTGGTTGTCCAGCATCCTCTATTAAGTTCAGCTAGTAAAATGCAGCTGCCAGAGTTCTTACCGGGTTTAGAAAATATGATCATCTCACCCCAATTTTATCCTCCTTACACTGGCTGCCTTTTAAATTTCTTATTGATTTAAAAAATATATTACTTCTTACCTTTAAAGCTTTAAATAATCTAGCTTCTGTTTATCTAACCAACCTCCTGTCTTGCTACAATCCAACCCGCTCTTTAAGATCTCAAAACCTAGGGCTTCTGGAAGTACCTAGAATAGCAAAGTCGAGTAAAGGAGGTCGAGCCTTCTCATTTATGGCTCCTAAACTCTGAAATAGCCTTCCTGATAATGTCCGAGGCTCAGACACACTCTCGCAGTTCAAAACTAGATTAAAGACCTTTCTTTTTAGTAAAGCATACACTCAATGCATCACAGCTGTATGATGCATGAATGTGCTCCACGAATCTCTTTTGTGTACACTATGAACAGCAGCTACGCTAATTATTCTGAAATGATGCCAAGGTTTCCACAATCCCGGACCAGGTCGCATCCTGAGCAGCTACTATGGTGGACAAGACACCATAAGAGAAATGGTCATGCCTAACTGAGCCTGATTTCTCTTGAGGTTTTTTATCCTTCACTTTCGCCAATTGGTGAAGTTTTTTCCTCGCTGTTGTTGCCACTGGCGTGCATAGTTCGCCAAATTACAATGAACTGAGCTAAAGAGAACTGAACTTTAAAGAACCCTTTACGATACGGTTCGGTTTGGTACGCTTTTATAGCCGTTTCCACTGTCAAAAAGTGTACCGAACCGAACCGTACCGTACCACTTTTTCGGCACCCTTTCGAAAGGGTACCAAACACGAGAAAGGGTACCAAAAGGCGGAGCTACATGCGCAGCTGAACGCTATTGGTTTACAGAGAGGCGTCATTCGCTTACGCAACAAGCCAGAATGAAAACAAAAAACCCGCCATGTTTGAAATACACAGCCGACGAGCTGAGACATTACAGCGGAATGATTTAAATGTATAATAACGAGCCATGGTCGACCCGGGCTCAAACAAACCTTGTCGTCGTCTTGATAAACAGCCATGAAGCCAAGAAGAGGAGCAGATTTACCCTGTGCCCCGTAGTTTTTTACGAGCCAGTCTGAGGCGCGAGGGGTTTCGCTTACTTGCTTGTGGTCGCGCGCATCTAACATTATATCTAAAATAACAAACTTCTTGAGCTGATGATAATAACCTGCGCTTGATTATTGATGTGCTTTTAAAACCCGATCCTGTCAGACACTGACAAACGCGAGAGTGAAGCGTAAAGAATCAAAGGAGAAGCCGGAAAAAAGGAGCACATTATTTCTCAGCAAACATGAACAAAATGCCATGTATAACTAACTTATTATCTTCACATTTTGGACTAATATGAACTCAGAATGACGGAATTACTCTCTAACAGAGGCTACATGTGTTGCTGAGGATTACAGACACAGATGAGAGGTTTTCACTGGGCTATATTTTGTATTGTTTTGAACCTAAATACGAACAAAAATGCTGTGTGTAGTTCTTCTGTAGTTGGTAACATATCGGAGACTGTAAGGGGTTGTATGTGTTTATATATGTTCATTTATTTAGTTATTTAATATAATTACAGACGTTACAGTAGTCTGTTTCGTTGATCATTGATCTGCAGTTATAATCAACTCATGTTCATTGAAAAGTTAATAATAAACATTTCTACACAAGTATTTATGTGTGTAAAGCATCAGTTTTGTGAGAAGTGCTTTTCATATGATATGTAAGTGACCCATACAGCTTTACTGTAGACATTTCCTCGAGCGAGAATGACGTCGACTGAAACTTTCTGTCATACACCACGCCCACCAAAAGGGTACCCTTGTTAGTGGAAACGCAAGCCTGATAAAGGTGACCCGTACCAAACCGAACCGTACCGTACCATACCAGTCAGTGGAAACGAGCCACAAAAGCGCTATAGAAATAAAGATGAATTGAATTGAATAATACAATGAACGGAAAATGCATGAACAATTTACATGGTCTGTGTCTAAAAGTATGGTCCATCCAAAAGCGTAAAAATCGGTCATCATTTACTTTCTCTTTACTTGACACTTTTTTAATTTGCAAACCTGCAACTATTGACAATTACTTTTTGCTACTATGAGTAGTACAAGTACTAGCCAATAGTTACAGGTTTTCAGCTTCAACTTCAAAATAGCTTCTTTCAGGTTTAAAAGAATAAAGAAGCTCATAAAGCTTCATGGGTTAGTTTTCGTTTTTGAGTGAATTTTTTAATGACACTCCAGTCTACACATAACTAGTACAGCATCACTAGTATACAAAAAAAATACAAAAGAGACGGTATACAAACTAGTACATTCTAATATTCCAAAATATCAACCACTCGAGGACATTCATGAAACTTTTTTGGTTAATTTTGGCAACAAAAAGTGTGCTGTATGTATTTACTATTCTCAAAATGCTCCTCTCAGCATTTAGTAAGTTCACTCACAGTATAAAGCTGCTACTTAAAAAAACGAACTTCACCGTGAGTATATCAGAGCTTTTATAGGAAACATATGTCGCAGGTCAAACCTTCACAGACTCATTTTTTAACCTTTTAACCAAGCAAACAACAGGGTGCCAGATGGTTGTATCTCAATGGTAATCAAGTAGATGTAATTCAAGGCAGGCAGGAGTGCTGACATCTTTGGTACATAAAACAAAGCTGAGATTAATGGCTGATAGGACTCTAGGAGGGTGCCGACGGGGAGGTGCAGGTGAGATGGATTGATCCCAATAACCTCTGCTGATTTAATTAGATACAAGCATATTTATCACCCATCTGTCATGGAGGAAGAGCATTGCGGACAGGAGCCGGGAGGCAGTACATTATCTCAGCACACCTGGCTCAGTAAACACCCGCCTGTCTCACGGGCCAATATCATTGAAAGGCGGCTCAACCTCTCCTGATTAAACCACTAAATTTATTGTACAATACTTCACACTCTCGGCTCTAGCACACACTCTTCCTTTCTCTTTCTTTCTTGCTTTCAGGTCCTGATGTGTACCTCTAACAGCTTTTTTAGAACATGTTGAAAACATGGACAAATATGCCAATTAGAGTGATATTATTTAAGCAGTCAGCATTTTACAGATGGACTGAAAAAGACAACTTAACTTGAATTTTAAAACAGCTGTCAGCCTCAGAATTAAGACATCAATGTACATAAGGCAGATTTGTAAAACTACGATACCACAATTTTTACTTTAATAAGCTCCTATTCTGCATTATAAAACGTCATGTTTTGGTTTTGGGGGTCTCCAACAACAGGCAGATATACATGCAAGGTTAAAAAAACTGTGACCACCCACCCTCCGTTAGTGTCTGAAGGGAAGTTCGCGTTCACATTTTACCGGATCCGGCACTACATATTTGGTGTTGTATTGTATTGACATCAATGCGTTCAGCCAAAATTTTCGAACCCAACGCGATTAATTTATTTGACTCAGAGTCGATTATTTCGTTAAAAAAAATCAATAGTTTTAAACACGTCGCACTTTCAGATTTCAACCTCAGCTGGATGTTTTCATTCATTTATTGCTGTGTTACACACTGCATGGAAGGCCATTTTCAAAAACCTGAACGTGAAGCCTTTTGGATTTTCAATCTAGATACAGTGCATTGTCTCCAAAAGGTTTAAATGAGGAGTTTTACATTTGCTTTTTTAAAAATAATTCTCTAATGTTTAATTAGGTGTTTGGGTAAAGTTTTTTTTTTTGGCTATATTCTGTGTATATTTTGTTGTATTATTTTGTGGCATTTCTTTGTTATATTCTTTTTTTTATAATTTGTGATGCAATATTATGGTTCAGATTTTGTATTTTCGCTTTAAATATCTAAGCTGTATAATTTATAAATGTGTATTTTTTTTTTCGTTTTTTCTTGTTGTGAGATAGTAGGAGCTCATGTGATCTGGAAGTGTACAAAAAGGAGCACCTTACTATGATGAACACTGTCTGATGAAGAGCCGTGTGCTTGAAACGTTATATGCTTTGTGTCAGCCCTTTTAATTTAATAAATTTTTGGAGCTTTGGTATTGCCGCCTTTTTGAATATATAAAATCCATAATGGCCATAAAAGCTAAACCAATCAGTTTGGGAACGTAATCTTATTCTTAAGTCTTGTCACCTATCCAAGTTTTAGGACCAACAAATAATAACTTGATTTCTAGTGGATCATTTGGTATCAGAAGTGGCTTATATGAAGGGCAAAGGCCTCAAGATTACACTTATTTTCCCAAAATAAAATATGATCATGCCTTGACTTATAATTATTTATTTAGGATAGGTAAGTCTGACTTTGCTCAGACAAAAGTCTTGTCACTTAACAGAAAGAATGTACAGTATAGAATAAAGTCATGGTGCATTGGAAAAAGAATTAATATTGTGTATGACTCCCATGAGCTTGGAGGACTGCATCCATACATCTCTGGCATTCCAGATGACTTTATTAATGTTATTTGAGTCATTACAAAGAAATAATTATTGTAGGACTTCCAGTGTTCATCAAGATTCTTTGGATTCATCTTCAATGCCTCCTCCTTTGTCTTACCCCAGACATGCTCAATAATGTTCATGTCTGGTGACAGGGCTGGCCAATCCCGGAGCCCCTTGACCTTCTTTACTTTCAGGAACTTTGATGTGGAGGCTAAAGAAGGAGTGCTATCCTGCTGAAGAATTTACCCTCTCCTGTGGTTTGTAATGTAATGGGCAGCACAAATCTCTTGATACCTCAGGCTGTTGATGTTGCCATCCACTCTGCAGATCTCCTGCATGGCCCCATACAGAATGTAACCTCAAACCACGATTTTTCCTTCACCATACTTGACTGATTTCTATGAGAATCGTGGGTCTATGTGGGTTCCAATAGGTCTTCTGCAGTATTTGTGATGATTGGGATGCAGTTCAACAGATGATTCATCTGAACAATCTACTTTCTGACACTTTTCTAAATGAACTAGAAGTCAAGTTATTACTTGTTGCACTTACAACTGGGATTGATGGCAAGACTTTTGTCAGGTACTCTCTGCAAGCCAGGACTTAATGTGTCATTTTCTTTTGTCACCCAGACCTAAACGAAAAGGCCAAAACCATATGTGGTCCTTTATATTTTACTTCTACAAAAATTAAATCTTGTAATGTGGTAAAATGCCAGTAACAAGGTACTTTTTTCTTGCCACATGCTGCAAAAGCCTATAGTGAATTGGAAAGCTATTACAGGCTCAGCATGGCAGTTCAATTTCCATCACATTCAATTAGTGTAATGACCTGAAACTATGGCTTGGCACAGACAAAAGTCCTTGTCCTCCACAAGTTTGGGCCTATAATCTTCAACACGCCACACTGCCCTTTTCTTGTCTAAAGTGAGCTTTAACTTCTGTTTCCATGGCCCTATCAGTAACTGTAACTGCTGCAGAGCTTGATGCCATCATTTAATCCTGGGTCTCACTAACAATCAAGATGTGATTGAAAACCATGACAAAAATCTTTAAAATGCCCATTAAACAAGAAACGGATGTTCATGAGCACTTGCCAATCTCTAACTTTTATTACAGCCCAATGCCTTTAAAATGATTCCCTAAGTACAGACGATAAACACTGCAGATGACACCTATAATGACAGTCACTGCTTGTGCTGGACACATTATGTCCACAGCCGATGACATAAAGAAAGAAACAAGGCAGTTATCTGAGGGATGAGAGAGTCTGTGAAGGTCAGAATCAGATGAGTGGTGTTAAACTGACTAGAGACCAGTCCCGACATCAAAACAAACCGGCATATCTGCGGAAAAAATAAGGTGCCTTTATAGACTCTTAACCGCATGACCTTTGATTCCTTGTGGCAAGAGGACAAAATGTAGAATGTTTTTGGCACTTATTCAGAGCTTTTAAAAATCATGCTGACCTTCAGTTTCGCACAAGTAGATCAAGATATGTTTGCCAAGCAATTAAAACTGCAACACCTAACAGAAAATAAATGAATAAAGAAGATAATAAAAAACAAAACATCGACCTGACATGTCGCCTTACAGTAATACATAATAAGGGTGGGTATTGACACAAATTTCAAGATTCGATTTCACCACTCTCAATTTTATATCTGGTGCCATTATAATTTGGCTCATGAGACCATTACGTGAATTACAGTGCAAAAAACGTGAGAGTAAAAACAATGTGGATGACTACAATTTTGATTATAATCCATGTTTTTTTTTTATTTTTAATTTTTATTTATTTATTTTCTGCTGTGCAGATAATTTGTATCCCTTGTTTGGTGCACAACGTTCATTAGCAATCACGTTTTAGCAGTAGGCAGAGAGTAGGTTCTTGTATGAGCCCGTTTGAATCTGTTCAACTAATAATAGGTGTACAATGCTGAATATAATTGAAGCGGAAAGACTCAAATCTGATTTAATTGTTTGATGTGGGTTTCACAATTAATCATTCCTATGGTGCATTGCAGTGCATAAAAGGAAGATTATGTATAATTTTTAGAATCAGACCATTACAATGATGTACTGAAAAGTTTCTGACATCATTTGTTATGGCAGAATTCTATGGCGAGGGGGGCGAGATGTTTGTGCGAGTAGTATACTATGACAAGGGAGGCAGGACATGTGTGAGTATTCTGAAATGCTCCAACTATTTTTTTAAAATGCTCAACTACATTTTTCTGCTTTTGAGTTTGCTTGGACAGTCTTTTATCAATGCTGAAGAGAGAGAAGAAACTGAGATCTCGTATGTCACTTCTAAGAGCACACTGTGAAAAGCTCAATCTCTCCCACTCGCTTAGCAACGAAACACAATGTAGTCCATGTCACTATCATAATGTTTGGTATATTCATAAAGTGTTTTCTTTGATCACGCACTATAAAAGGTTCAATTCACATGTCTGACTGCTTGCATTTAAGGAAAACTATGTACACATGTAAAGTAAAAGTGAAAATTGGAATGCAGTTCATTGTCAATGAATCGTGATATCAAACTGAATTGATAACACAATCATCTTAAATGAACCAATACCATGAGACCAAAAGTGGAGAATTTGTCTGTTTAATGGTGTAGCCAATTTAATTGACAACAGCAGTACAGTGAAGTGATTTAGATATCAATTCTCTAACTTATATGATTCAGCAAGTGAAGTGTTCGGGTCGGGGACACACCAAGCCGAAGTCAAACAACTAGAGATAAACGCAACAACTGTGTTGTCGCTGTGTTGAATCGCATCTGGACCAAAAAGCTGCATGTGGACAAACCAAAGGGATAAAAGTCACATAGACAGTAAAAGATATGGATGTAGTATCCGTGACGTCACCCATAGGTTTCTGAAGGGCGTAAATGATGCTAAAAGTGGCTTGGCCAACCGTTGCCATTTTGTTCGTGCATCATTGCACCGACTGGGGGATACCAAACAAGGGCAAAGAGGCGGAGCGTTAGCAGAGCTACAGACACCTGCTAGCATTTTGCGTAGACAGGATTTTCTTTGTGAGAAAGACTTAAAACTTCATTACCTGCGACTCGTTTGTGTTCTGACCACATGTGCTTGATTGTGTACTTCATCACTAAAGTGTTTACTCTTTTAAAAACACTGTTGTAATACATTGAGCCACTAGGCATCATTCTTATGACGATTTTTCTACCAGAGGAAAATGCAAATTACTTCCAAACACTTCAAAATATAGTGTGTGTTAGTAAATGCAGGACTATTTATGAAATCCAGGGATAACCCTGTATGACAACATTTCAGATGACTGTTCTATAGCCTACAGCTAATCCCTCTGTCAGATTCTGTAGTGCTTTACAGGTCTAAAGAAAATTATAAATGATAATTTATCTTAAATAAAACAAATGCATTTATAGAGATGGTATATAAGTATATAATTTCACTCACCTGGGAAATGGAGGCCACTTGAATGGTTTGTGAACAGAATTATGTGCACACAGCATGCCATATTATCTGATAATTGTTGGAAATAATCCCAAACGGAAATTGACTGTGTAAAGACAGATAAAACAAACAAAAATACGATATATGTGCTGAGATCAGTGGCTAATCAGCCAGAATGACCGGACGGCGACCACTGAAGTGACCACCAAAAAAAAATAAATTCACCCCCCTCACAGTTGTCATGAAGGGTACTACTAGCTACATGCACCAAAACCATCTTTTGTACCAGGCTGTAAACATGTTTTTATCAGCTGTAAAATTGGCCAATTTAGCACTGCAGTCAGAGAAAATCTGGAGTTCCTGGAGACAGCCCCCAAAGGCGGGTCGATGAAATGCAGTTTCAGTTACGTCCGTATTGGCTTCACAAGGGAGAGCGGGATGTTGCTGCTTGGTCTTTCCACTCTGAAGTGGGCTGTAGTCTCTTTTCTTGTTCTCCAAAGAAAAAACTATCTTCTGATGTGCACATACAAAGCACCATTTACTACCATTATCACAGTAATTGTCACTCACCACAGAGGCTCCTGCTAATACTATTTGCTCCTGCTAATACTGTATGTATGATAATCTAATATAGTTTGCGAAAATGTAGCATATGTAAAAATGTAGTGAAATTACAGCCAACCTCTTTGTGATCATTCTTGGCTTTGTTTACTTGCTACTTCACACTCACTCTCTAATTTGTTGCTGAATAAGCAATCAGAGTGCACTCTTCAGCCGACACTGATTCTACACATTGAATTGGGCCAATGAGATACGACGTTAACCTGATGAGCTGAGGCAAGATGTGGAACACAACAAACAACACTGCAAAAGAAAACAATTTACTTAAAAATGGACTTAAGAGTTCACTTAAACCTTTAAGACAACTTGCTGCACAACTTTGTGTCAACTCATCTTTTAACCCAAATACTACACTTAACTCAACATTTTATTTATTTTTTTTACAGTGAGCCTGACCAATGGACCAACAAAGCCAAATGGCTGACCGTCGGCTTGGTGTGTCGTGGCCCTTCAACTGACGAGTGCAAAGTTTGTCAATTTAAAGGACTATATCACACAAGTAATTTCCTAACTGTAACTCAAACCAAGTCAAGCCATCTTTATTTCTATAGCACTTTCACAATGTAGACTGTCAAACAGAAATCCATTAACAAAGCTATTGCAATTTCAGATAAGAATCACAGTCAGTATATTGAGCAGAAAGAAGAGAAGTGGTAGAACGCTGGTCTTGATAGATTAAAACTGATTCATTTAAGTTTAGAATGCAACTGAATAAGAATGTTCCACTGACCCCAACCAAGCAAGCAAACCAGCCAACCAAGGGAATCAAAACTCAACCGATTGACGGAATTGAAGAACAAACCTTGGGAAAAACAGGTTGAGTCAGGGGACTCTCCTCAGGTCAAACAGAAAAGAGATAGAGCTGTAGTGTGACAACATGGTTCTCTTGAGTAGCCACCAATGTTTGTTCATTGGCCATTATTTTCTAATGATCACAGTTTTGGGAAAACCATTAATTGCATTTCCCATGCTGCTGTATTCAGCGTCAATGAGTGACAATAAATGCTGTCACTTAATAATGACCCAAAACAAAACCTTTACTGTAGCGATGCATTAGCAACAACCCAGAATGCCCTGTGACAGTGTGTTTTACATAGACAAGCACACCATCATTATTTTCTAAAATTTAGTTTAACAACAGACTCAGAGGGAAGTTCCTCTTAAATTAGTAAAATAGGCAAGGCTTTGTTCGAGGAGTGGGAGGTATAATGTGGTTGCATCCTCATTTCATCATTCAGTCGACAGGATTTAACATACAATAAAAAAGTACATGGTGAGAAGACAAAAACCTCAAGACACCAGAAATAGGAAAACCCTGAAGCTTTCAGCAAGTGAACTGACGCTGAACCCATTTAATGCTAATGTAATACCACTTCTTGTCTTGTTCTTATGCCAGTTGTTTATTTATTCACGATTGAACACTTGAAAAGTCTGACCCACAACTGAACTGAAAGCTTGTCATTTTTTTAAGTGCCCCCCTTACATTTAGAGGGACAAATAAAAGGAAAACATCACAAGACAGATGTCATCCTCTGTAAAATTCTGCAACTTTATGATGTAAATTTAAAGCTTGCCTTTCCTTTTGCCTCGGGATTTATAGCATGATGCTTTTGAAAGAAAACAAAAACATGTTATACGCTTGACAAAACTAGCATACTGTGATTGTACACACAGGTTACATATTTTTCAGTGCTGACTTATACTGTAGATAACTATAATTCTTTGTTCAAGTTGTCATAACACATTAAACAAATGAGAATTTATTAAAGGCACAGTAAGCTTAGAATCTATAGCTCTGTGTGTGTTGCGGATAATGTTTTTATGTATTTATTTAAAACCGATATTATGATTTTCCAACAATGTATTAATAGGCAATTACAAAAATAACATGACTAACTAGAGACTGAAAAAAAGATAATTGCTGTAGCCCATTATAAGTAAAATAAATTTAAAAATGAAAGGGTTCTGATTGAAACTTTTATCCTAGTTCCAACAATCCAACAACTTTTTTGTAACAGAAATAGTGATATTTAGCTTAAAGCCATACCTCTATGAGCATGTCCGATCTAGTCTGGTCTTGAAAGTCAGTATACGGTTGAAAATAAAATAAAGATGAAAGTGGTTTCAGAACTATACATATCAACAAATTTGTATGTTTCACTATGATTAGTACTTCTTTAAGATTTTAAACCACATTTAACACCTACAGTACTGAACACATTACATGTGGACAACACTAAAGACACATATAAATTAAGCAAATTAACATTGACAATGACAAAATGGCGGATGTAGTACGTCCGAGTTTCATTCATACTACTGACATTCATACTGTATAGATTGTACGTTTCTAACGGCCAAGTAGTACGTTTAAATTCAAATGCAGTACCTACTTGGTAGTAGGCGATTTCAGACGCAGCCAATGTGGAATTTTAATTGTAATCCATGTTTTTTGTTACAGTGCAGATAAGTCTGAATCCCTTGTCTGGTGCACTTTCTCACATGTTCAAAAGGCAGAGTAGGTTCTTTCTGTACCAACAGTATTTACTATTGAATCAATTCACCCACACAAGTTTACACTATGAAAGCAATTCAATCAAATTACCAAAAGTTGAAAAGCTCAAATCCAATTTCGTTGTTTGATTGAGTTGTCAAAATGAATCATTACAATTGTGCACTTTGATGCAGGCAAGAACGATTCTGTATAATTTTAGAAATAGACCATAACTGGTTATGATGTACTGACAAGTTTCTCACGTAATTTGACGTAATTTGTCAATGGCGATTGGGGTGAGACATATGTGCAGGTAGCATACAATGGCAAAGGAGGAAATACACTATTTTAAAAGAGTACATCTGTGTAAGGATGGCTATATCTCTCCATAATATTAAACCCTGAAAACGGTTATGGAACTTCACACGAGACAAGACCACGAGAATGGTCAAGCACTAAAACAATAAACTTTCTAATCTGAGAAGAAGATCAGCTAGATAACCAGTTGTTCGGGTTGTCTCGATCATGCATCCTGAGCCCCCCCTCTTTGCCCTGGACTTTACCTTCGTTACCAGAGCAGCTCACTCACATTCCACACAGAATGTTTAAGTTTTTATTACGGTGTATCTTGTGGCTTTATATTCATGTTTGGTGTCATTTTAAATGTCTCTGTGTGATTGGTAAAGTGGTCCTAATTTCACGGTAATATTTTACAATCTCCCTTATATCAGTTAATTTGGGTTTTGACTTTGATAAGATCTTTGCCAGATGCTCCACTCCAGGGAAAATGGTCTTTGCGTCAACTCATGACCAGGCAGGAGTCTTGGTGAAGCTTTTATTGTATTGAATTTATGATGATTTGAGTATTTAGGCAAAGGGTGCAGAAGTGTCTGTGGGATTCTGTAGACAGGATACCCCATTGCAGTTTGTGAGTCTCTGAGCTCTGCATCAGGACTCATATGCTGCAATGTATTTCTACATGGTCAGGTTTTAATCTCTAACTCTTAAATGGATCTTTGAATAATTGATGTTGTACAATCTTGATTGGCTTATTTTGTTTAGTTATGTGAATTAAAATGGAAAATATTTGCCTGACAAATAAATGTAAAATTGTTGTTTAACTATAATATCTCCTGAAATCATTTAAATCTAAAAGATTGTTTAGCCTGATATTTCCGCAGCCTACGACCAGTATTAGTCATACAATCAGGCTCAATGGATGGAGCATAGGCACAGAATTAGAGACCTGTTGATTTCTGACAATCGCTGACTTGGTATGATATAATCTAGGGACTAAATCAAACTTTCTTTAAGTATGTGCAAGCATGGGGTGGCCTATTATTACTTAAAGGAAATTAGCTTATCTGCTAAGAACCAGAACTGGCGAGGATGTGTCCGTGAGCAGATGAAACTGGCCAGCATACTGACTCTAAGCGACTTCGGGTAAACGATAAACCATTTATTGAAAATAAGGATTTATTAGGTTAACCAATCTAAATTAGACCTAATCATGAACTATGAAGTAATCAGCTTGAATTAGATGAATCTAAATCTAAAATTATTATAAATTGGAGTCAGATTAAAATTCGGAGTTGGAAACAAATTAAAATACATTTTAACGAACAAAAATATTTCTTTTCACATGTGCTAAAAAGCTTACACGCATTTAACCTTCACCCATGCTGTTAGTTGCGTCATAGGACTAATAGATGGACCCTTACATCTGTGTCCATTTTTTTTGTGAGTTGTTTGGTCAGTCTTTCACTGACACTGAAGGTACAGGAAAAAAAGATCCCCAGTATGTCACCGTTAAAGGTGCACTGTAAAAAGCTCACGCTCTCTGAGCAGTGAAACACAATGTTGACCATGTTGTTATCATAACTTCATTCAGAATCACATTCAAGTAGTGTTTTCTTTAAGCATGTTGAATTCAGGGTTTAGTTCATGCAAGATTCAGTCTATTTGTCCGATTGCATGTATTTAAGGAAAACTCAAAAGTGGATACTTTGCCTGTTAAAAAGTAACACAAAAAAGCAAAAACCATTGACAACCACAGTACAGTGAAATGATTCGGATGTCAATCCTTTACCTTATCTGATTCTTCAAGTGAAGTATTCTACTGACTGAATTAGGGTAAAGCTTGTCAGAATCATTTTAAATGATTCATTAAAAGAACAATCTCGTTATTTCCTCGTGAAGCAGCCTACACCAGTTGTGACTCAAACCAAGTCAAGTCATCTTTATTTCTGACAACTCTAAAGACAGGTGTAAATTAAGTAAACTAACACCGAGCTATTTTAGAGGTTGTCGAAAATATATTTGACCATATTGCATACAGGTAATCCAAAATAAATAGTCAAAAACTGATAAATGCTCAGGACATTTGGCAAAAACAACGAAAACAATAAAACAAGGCAAAGGGTCAAAAACACAGCAAGACAAGAGAAAAAACGTTTGTGGTATTACAATAACAAGACGCGGCAAAGAAATGTGTGTCTGCACTGTGTTTATAGTGCTGGTAATCAGTGAGAATGATTTTCAGCTGTGTATGAGTGAGTGTCTGGATTATTGTCAGCTGTAGCAGGTGTAGCTTGGCGCAAGGCATTATGGTTGTAGTTTGTGTGGTGGCAGACGTGTAGTTCTCCAACGATCTACACAAGCTAGGTCGCTGGTGATCGTGACACAAATAAAGCGCATGCAACCATTGGCACATTTGAAGCAACTGGCTTGGTAAACAGCGATTATGATCGAAATTGTAGTTGCTATGCAACTCATTTATACTTGCTTGCTTGTAAAGTGCATAACATGTGATTGCTTATTTAAAAATGAGAGATTTAAGGGTATGAAAATGTTATGTTAGAACAATTATTATATAAATAATTGATATTTAATAATAATATTATCAGTTTTGTTGAAATGAGCTTAGAGGGCACCTAGGTTACCCCTTTTTCCAGATTTAAGATAAGTGTTTTGTGTCCCCAGAATGTGTCTGTAAAGTTTCAGCTCAAAACACCCATCAGATTATTTATAATAGCTGTCTGAAGTTTCTGTTTTATAGCTGGTAGCTGTTTTTTTGTACTGCGCCTTTAAGGCTAGTCCTCCCCGCCCACCCATCCCACGTGCCTGTCAGGAGCATGCCTCAATCGCCACCCTCAACTGCCTCAGAAAGCAGATCTCACGTAACGTTTGTGAGAAATACTACAGTAAGAACTTTACCAATGAGTATTTGATGCATTTTTTGTGGAGTTGCAACCATGAGTCACACACAATGTCGTAACAAAGTTCACACACACACACACACACACACACAGTGAGGACACACACACACACACACACACACACACACACACACACGCACTCTTTTTGCATGCATATGTGACAGGATACAGGTTAATCTCCACTGCTGTATGGATATCTGTTATGCTAATGTACAAAATAAACCTGATTTAACTTTCACAAAGCAGGGTTAAAGCGTCTTCTTTTATAATTGATCTGACACTAATTGTGCTGATGAAGTGAATCACTGTAATTCATTACTCACGTGCACTTTTTCAAAAACATTTTAAACCTGTAAAACTCACTCTTGATCACATTTGATGATGATGGATGATCCTAGCAAACGGAACAGACCTTTGATTCCTTGTTGCTTTGCACACGTCCTGTCTTGTTGATATGATTTTATGTGTTACTACGGAGACATGTTAATGCGCGCCTGTCAATCAATATTGGTGGGCAGGGGGACCGCACTCCTATGTCAAGTTGCGGTCGGTCTGAAAACCGCTCCAATTGGTCCACCGTTTTTATGTTGTTAAATTTGAAAAAAAAAAAAAAGTTCTAGGTGTGTTTATTTCACCCCAATATGACTGTCTATACACTATACCTACACACATGTCTGTCCAAACAGCTTAAAAAGTAGATTTTTCACCATAGGTGCCCTTTAAGGCATTCAATAATTTTTTTGAAAAAGAACAAACAAATTAATTAGTGCGATTTTTATGCACTTGTGTGATAAACAACATTAACATGGATTGCTGCATTGTGGATTTGTTTACTTGCTTGTGTTGGCATTATTTCATGTACATGTTATTTTGTGTGTTTTTACAGGTACATTTGATATTCCTATTTAAGGTATTGTTTGTACCCCTTAAACCCACACTTGGTAAACAACTTCACTACTTCAAGATGCATTTTTTCACAAAAATTCATAAAGCTGCTCTCTAAAAGCCAAAAAAAGGCTATTCAACTTGAAGAAAACATTGCATTTTGATTTTGACACCAATTTGATTTGCAGTATATATTGTGCAGCATGCCAGCTCACACTATTGAGAACTTTAAATTAAATAATTGAAACAAGTTCATGAAAGAATGAAAGAAATTAAACATAAATATGTATTGAAATAGTTAAAGTAATAACTCGCTTTCCTTCGGTTATCAGTGGTCAACACTGCAGGATGAACGGTCATATATTTATTTATTCTATACTTTCTATGTACAATCATCGGCCACTTTATTAGGTACACCCGTCCAACTAATCAGCCAATTCACATGGCATGGTTGTTGGTGCCAGATGGGCTGGACTGAGCATTTCAGATTCAGAATGTGTAGCCGACAAATCTGCAGCAACTGCGTGATGCTGTCATGTCAATATGGACCAACATATCTAAGGAATATTTCCAGTACCTTGTTAAATCTATTCCACGAAGGATTAAGGAAGTTCTGAAGGCAAAAGAGGGTCCAACCTGGTACTAGTAAGATGCACCTTATAAAGTGGCTGGTGAGTGAAGATAAACCTAGTCAATATGTGTGTTTTTCTGTAATCATTAATTATTCCATATTTATTTTTTGACATTACAAAAATTCTGCTCTATTCATTCGTAAGTAATAATAGTTTTGATTATATGAATTCAAGTATTTACAAAACATCACCCAAAATCAACCATTCTCTATATTTACTTAAGTTTTTGACAGATCTTAGTGTCTGAAAATGTATCTAACAAAACAAAATAACATAATTATTCTGAAATGACTCGTTTGCTATAAAACAATTAAGTATTCAAAGAGAAATTTTCCATTACTTAGAAACAAAAACAATTTTTTTAGCTTAAAATGTCCATGGTTGTTTTGCAAATAGTTCTCAAATATATCCCCAAATATAGCTTTACAAAATACTTTCCCAGTTTTCCTAATTTCACTTTGGCATCCATTTCCCATTTTGAGCAGCATTTTATCCACAGTGCCAACATGAATAACTGAGAGAATGTCCTCCTTTGCGATTGGCCTAGAGGCTAGCCTTAAAGCTGTTGTTAGCAATCTCTCCCATCATCCGACTCATCTTGCCAGAAGCTGGCTTCGGTAAATCCTCTTGTCCCAATTAAAGCACACTCAGCGCTTTGATGCCACTTGATCTCACTGCCCCTTTAACCCCAGGGATTTTCAGCACTAGGGGGCGATCGCTGTCTCTTCCCTTTCAAATAAGCAGACAAGACAAGCTTTGGCTTATGCTTGTACCCAATTAGCAAGCGTTACACTTCCCAATGTATGGAGGGCTCACAGCTTAATGAAATTACAGCAGTCATACGAGGCTCTGCGGGGAGTGAGTGAGACACAGAGAGGCAGAGTGGCCAAATCCTCAGCCCATTGTGCAGTGGCCTAGATTTTACCTCCCTCCAACCATCTTTTAAAACCCCAACCATGAAACCATTCCAATTCCGGCAAATGAATCACACCATGCAGTAATGTTATCAGCCACTAACCACACTGGTTTAGCATACTATCATTTCTCTGCAGTACAACAGCCAAGCCTTATTCGGGCCAAAAAACACATACTTTGACAGGAAGAGACTGTGAAATAACCAACTACTTTTTGTTTTATTTGCATATGAAGTTTAGGGGCATTTATAACCAAAACAAAGCAGAATGTGTAAGAGATAATTGTACAGAATATCTACCATAATTGCATAATCTGTGAAAGGAAGGTAAAATGATTATTTATTAATTATTGGTCACACTTTATTTTAAAAGGTAATTATTGCTATTAACAAATCATTAACTATCATTTTTGCCTTGAACTCCTACATTGATGCTTATAAATAGTTAGGTTAGGTATTAGGATATATATATATATATATATATATATATATATATATATATATATATATATATATATATATATATATATATATATATATATATATATATATATATAAAGGATATACACTCACTGGCCACTTTATTAGGTACACCTGTCCAACTGCTCATTAATGCAAATTTCTAATCAGCCAATCAATGCATTTAGGCATGTAGACAGGGTCAAGACGATCTGCTGCAGTTCAAACAGGAGCATCAGAATGGGGAAGAAAGATGATTTAAGTGACTTTGAATGTGGCATAGTTGTTGGTGCCAGATGGGCTGGTCTGAGTATTTCAGAAACTGCTGATCTACTGGGAATTTCATGCACAACCATCTCTAGGGTTTACAGAGAATGGCCTGAAAAAGAGAAAATATCCAGTGAGTGGCAGTTCTGTGGGCGCAAATGCCTTGTGGAGAATGCCTCGCAAATGCCAGAGGAGAATGGCCTGACTGGTTTGACCTGATAGAAAGGCAACAGTAACTCAAATAACCACTCGCAACAACCGAGTTATGCAGAAGAGCATCTATGAATGCACAACACGTCTAAACTTGAGGCGGATGGGCTACAGCAGCAGAAGACCGCATCGGGTGCCACCCAAGTCAGCTAAGAACAGGAAACTGAGGCTACAATTCGCACAGGCTCTCCAAAATTGGACGATAAAAGATTGGAAAAAATGTTGCCTGGTCTGAGGAGTCTTGATTTCTGCTGCCACATTTGGATGCTAGGATCAGAATCAACAACATGAAAGCATAGATCCATCCTGCTTTGTATGAACATTTCAGGCTGGTGGTGATGTAATGGTGTGGGGCATATTTTCTTTGGGCCCATTAGTACCAATTGAGCATCGTCTCAACACCACAGCCTACCCAAGTATTGTATCCATCTTCTGGTGGCTACTTCCAGCAGAATAACACATCATGTCAAAAACTATGAATCATGTCAGACTGGTTTCTTGAGCATGACAATGAGTTCACTGTACTCAAATGGCCTCCACAGTCACAAGATCTCAAGCAAATAGAGCACCTTTGGGATGTTATGGGACGGGAGATTTGCATCATGAATGTGCAGCTGACAAATCTGCAACAACTGCGTGATGCTATTATGTCAATATGGATCAAAATCTCTAAGGAATATTTCCAGTCCTTTGTTGAAACTGTTACGAAGGATTAAGGCAGTTCTGAAGGCAAAAGGGATCCAACCTGGTAATAGTAAGATGTACCTAATAAAGTGGCCAGTGAGTGTATGTAAAAAGCCACTATAGTGAAAACTGGAACATAAACTAAAGTGTTACTCATTTTTTTTTTTTTTTCTATAATAATAATAATAATAATAATAATGCTAACTTTTATTTCAAATTCTTTTCAATCTGTTTATTATCGTATCCCAAATATAATCTGTGATATATTGACATTGAATAGTCATTTCTGATTCTTTTAGAAAAGTTTTGCTGTCATGTAGTAACTTTCCGTGCAATTGGCAAGTTTTTATAACAATACGTGTTTTAGAGCATGTGTTTTAGCACATCGTGAATGAGTTATGGGAATTCTGGGCCTCCCAAAAATACAAATACAATCAGAAAGAGTGTAGATCAGACCACATGTAAAACTGAAGAGAAATACAACTTTCCTTAAGCTTATACCCTTCTTAATTAGGGCTTGAAAATTGAAAAACTTGTCTTTTTCTTTTTAATGCTGAGGCTTAGTTTTTTATTATATATAATATGCTCATACTGTACAGTATATTCATAGAATATAATTGAGGGCCCATCAAATTTAGATATAAAAAAGGATGGCAGTGGCAAGCAACTCATAAAAAAAAAAAAAAAAAAAAACATTTTTTTTAAAAACTGGCGGAGAAAGGGATTTAAAAAAAGATAATAAATGTCTGACTTTCATAATGTAACATATCAACATTTGTTTTCAACTTACACATAACTAACATAATTTTAATATTGGTGTATGATAAACAAGATCATGATTATTTTATCCTTAATAACCCTTGTATTCATTCAGGTCACCATACAGATTAAAGTCTCTGATCAAGATAGCACCATCAAACTTTCAGAGTAATATGCATCAGTGAACAGACTGCTTATGGTGTGTCCGAGCGACGGACTACCAAATCATCAATCTGACCTTAATGAAGCAGCAGTGCGGCAGCTCCAGTAGAAAGACATAAGGAGTGCTGCAGGGCCTCGTGCTCGGCTCGCTTTACTTCAGTCAGTGTCACCTTCTGCTGTCAGCGCAGGCCGTGGGCGTAAGACTAAATCAGGAGAGGACAAAAAGTGCAGTGTCTCCATCAGCTGCCTGTTCAGTGACACTCAGCCATGCGGACGGCCGACAGTCGAGACTCGAGCTTTTTCCAACTCACTGAGCACAGAGACGACCTGAGATCCACAGCACAACTACACACACACAAGCAGAGAAAAGTGGGAGAAGTGGAAGATAACAGTGTGTCACATGATGAGATTTTAATGACAGCATCTGATCACACTGCTGTTTGACACTTTGAGGTCATTTTAAAAGCAAAATCAAAACTGTTAGCTACTTTCAGGAAAAAAAAAGAAGACATGGGAACATTGTCTGAGTTGATGCCAATAACCTTTCACATATATGTAACCCACCGGTCTTACTGCACCTAACTCGGTCTGAGCTGGGATTCGAACAAGGCAAAACAAATCACAGAGGCGATTAGTAAATTTATAGCTGTCTCGAAATTGCCCTGATATCGTGCGACCAGATTTCACTACAAAATGTTCACCACATGTGCGGAATTAGGAGGCATTCACACATTAGGCATCATTGAACCTAAAAACAGCAAATGCAGCGCTCAGGAATGGTTTGAATCAGTCATGTCAACTTGCTGTAGTAAACAAACACCGCAATGCTTGCCCCGCCTTCAAGCTCTTCTTATTGGCCCACTGTGCTAGAACAGAACGCGAATGGATTCGTTAATATCAGCTGTCAATCATTCAGTTTTGATGATAGAACTACAGTCACAAAAACGTAAAGCATTCATGCATTCACTGAAATGAAACTAATATTGCAGCTTATGAAAAGACCGTTACTGCTATTAAGATGATGTATGCAATTTATAAGTTATATGTCAATATCATCTGTGCAATTTCAGACACCACCCGTGAGAACAGCAGTTATTATTGTTAATTCAGTTCATCTCATTCACGTCAAGCAGTGCGTGCAGGGCCGGTGAGCGCATGCAGATTTTTGTTTATTTGTTAGTTGTGATTAGTGTTAATATATAATAGAATCTGTTAATATAAAATATGTAGTAATGGTGCTCATAATTTTTGGTGGGTGCGACTAAATTTTTGAAGTTAGGAGTACCAGTACTACCAAGAAAAAAAAATTAATTTCGAGCCCTGTGAGACCTTAATCGGTAGTGGAAATGTCGGGTTTTAAGAAAATGTTAAATGTAATAGAGCCCCGCTACATTATTCCTTCATAAGCCCCTTTCAGTCAGATAATTCCTGCTTTCAGATCCACAGGTGACAGTCAAATCAAGCAGATCTGTGCTGTCTGAAGAAAAGGTGGACATCTTTCTGAAAAAAAAAACAAAACTTAACAATTGATTGAAACAGAGTTTTGTGGAATATTACAATATTACATTTAATATTTTTTATAAGCAGCTTTTTGGTTTTGAGTATAAAGAAGGATTTGTTTTATTTGCTGCTAAGCAGAAACCCCAGAAGTATAGCTCTATCAGTTTAAAGTAAAAGAAAAAAAAACATGATCATATTTTTATGATGTTAGTTTTAAAACATTAAAAAGAATTAAATAAGAGAAATCCTCTGGCTTTTTTCTTTTTTTGCTGTATAGAAAACATACCGAACTGTGACACCACTGTGTCGTATCGGACCGATACATGATTTTTGTGAACCGATATACCCCTAATATATATATATATATATATATATATATATATATATATATATATATATATATATATATATATATATATATATATATATATATATATATATATATATATATATATATATATATATATATATATATATATATAGTATTCAAATAGTCAAATGATAAGGTGGTATGTGTGTTGAAATTTAAGCTTCGAACACCATTGACTATTTTTAACCATACTGCTCTCCACTATTTTCTCATTTAATATCATTAAGCCTAACCATTCAGCTTCATTAGTGCCAAGCTAATTAACTGACAAGACAAATCAGCACTAATGGTCAGAGAACAAAGCCATTCTGCAACAGACAGGATCTAAATGGTTTTGGCATTTAAAAAAAATCATGGATGCTTTTGATTTACAGAAAGGGCATGAAGAATTTCCCCCGCAATCACACTCAGTATAACATTACACCTACAATATTTAAATAACAACACAGTTACAATATCACTGAGACGTTAGCTTTGTTTTGGTTTAATTCATGTTTTAGAAAATTAAATGTTGCATGAATAAGACATTTGTTTATGAAAGGATTTTATTTGAATAATTAGCTAAATATCTTTTATCTTCATAAAATTTTATTTTAAATAAAATTAGATTTGTCTTTAAAAAAATATTATTAATATAATTATTACCAGTAGTAGTATGAAGTATAAGCTAATCATTCTTGCATGTTTTTTAAAAAAAAAAACATTAAATAATAAAATGTTAACTTTAAATACAAAATTATTGAATAATTATTTTGTTAATGTACAATATAATGTAGCAATTTTAGCACAATGCTTTTTTTTTTAAATGAATTGAATGACTGTAAAATAAACATATTAAACAGCATAAACATTTGAATGTGTAAAATCTGCATAAAAACACCTTTAACCCTTTAATGTACACTCTACGAATAGACAGTTTACCAATAAACTGCGTTTCTGACATGAAGCCAATTTAGATTATTTTGTTTGTTTGTTTTAACAAATCACCTATGGGGAAAAGGTCAACCAGGCAGTTACAGTAAGATGAATGTTAAATAATAAATAAAACATTCCAATTTCTATATTCGTATCCATTCAACCAAGGACATTTTGTCTACTCTACCTTTCTATTGCAGTGTAATGACAAAAGATATCTTTTTTTTTTTTTTTACACAAAAAGCTTTTTGCATAGTGGAGGGCTCTGAGTTTTCAGGCTAAGACGGAGCTCCAGCTTTCCTGGCCCGACTCACACTGCTGACTCAGAAACCAGAAACTCTCTCTGGGCCTCCAAACTGCTGACAGCAAAACTGGCCTAATTCTCCCACACCCTATCAGTGTGTGAGTGTGTGTGTGTGTGTGTGTGTGTGTGTGTGTGTGTGTGTGTGTGTGTGTGTGTGTGTGTGTGTGTGTGTGCATGTGCGCGTAAGTGTGTGTGTGTGTGTGTGTGTGTGTGTAGTATTACCCTCTTCAGAGATTATTCGTTCCTTTCATGCATTTATGGTGCAATAAGATTATACCACAGCTTTTGTACAAACACATACAACAACACTAAAATAACTGAAGCAGAGATTTACATTATTGGACATATTTTTCTTCTACCCTGAAATTTTTGACTCATGGGCAAAACCTATTGATTAATAATACAGTTTTCAACCAGGGAATGTACAGTTTGGAGTAGTGTCACCAATATTTCAATATGTAGTAATAATGAAATATTTTAAACAATACAATTTATTGCACTTTTCCAGAAAATCCACTTCAAGTTTGGTTGGTTACAATAAAAAAGTAATTCATTACTATTTACTTATTAATTCATTTTGTTTAATATGTCTGAAAATTAATTGAATTATTGGACAGGATATATTCTTACTGAACTTAGTACTACTAAAAATACATTCCCATCAACCCCCCTATTTTTCCTAGGATTCTCCAGTATTTTACAATAGTATCCAGTCATCATCCCATAAAGGCATTTTCCCGTATCCCTCCCATATTTTTCAATCTTTCTTTGAAGGGTGGAAATAAACATTAAAGAGCCGATCCTCCCATTACACAACCCATATCGCCAAACCACCAGGGGACGCGCCTTGCTCTTAAATGCAAATCTGTTCTGTGCTTTCATTTTATGTAGGCAAACACTTTAAAATAAATATAAAAAGGCAGGATTTCCTTCCTTTCCATTCCTGGTGGTGTCACCCCTCCTATGCAATCCTCAAAACAGTTAGTTCATGTAGCGGTGTGTGACTGTCAGACGTGCTC
Source organism: Danio aesculapii (assembly GCF_903798145.1). NCBI lineage: Eukaryota > Metazoa > Chordata > Actinopteri > Cypriniformes > Danionidae > Danio > Danio aesculapii. Next base: position 22,854,385 of record NC_079440.1, on the reverse strand, counting down.
TATAGTGATAAATAGATGCTGTTTCCCAAACGGATTCTGTACACCTGATTTGAAGCAGAGCAAAAGTGGACACTAGGTTTTAGATGCATGTCTGAATACAGACTTATACACATAATAATAATAATAATAATAATAACAACAACAACTTCTAAACATGTCGATCTTGCTGGGTTTTCTTTTAAACACAACTAATGTACATAAAAAGTTAGGATAGCAATCGAATGCTTTCATTATAGATGTGTGCATTTTTAAAGTGACACCTCTTGGCTGATCAGACACATAATTATTTTGCTTTTTTCAACAAATAATACACCGTCAGCCTCTTCTTCCCAGAAAATACTGGATGGTCATTGTGTATTACCATTCCAAGGTATTTACGACACAAAGGAATGGACATAGAGAAGGGTATACACTATACTTGGTTAAGACTTATGCTTTTAATGTAAACTTTTATTCTTTTTGTGTGTAATCAGCTGTTCTGCAACAAGTCTCTTGCTCATGTATTAATATTAGGGTTTTAATACTGCTGCAATCTATAACTCTACCACAGCTAAACCAGATCATAGATGGTTCGTGTTTGATGTCCCTGCAAAGCTAATTTGGTGTACAGAACCAAACAAAATCATGATTGTGTTTACATTTTATGATAATATGTGTGCAACATATTAACATTTTAAGAAACTTAAAAAAATCTCTGCATCAGCACTCACACAGAATGCATATGCAATTCACCAAGCTTTGAAACAAAAGTACTATAGGGCGTGCCTCAGGGGAGTTAGCTTTCCTATTGGTCAGCTCAGCTCTCAAGGGTATTACAAGACCATCCTTTTAAAAGCTAGTGACTAAGGCTGCACCCCGAAGAACCCCAGAGAACACCCAGAGAAGACCATAACGAAGAAGAGAACAGACATAGGTTCTCTTCAGATCAAGGGAGCAGGCGTGGACCCTGATAAAAATGGGTTCATTCACATCTCTGATACATTTCTTTCTTTCATTTCCATCGAGAGTCTAGTTAAGTTTAGTGTGCCGCGAAACTAGAAGTCAACACAACAAGTGTATTTGTCCCCTAAAAAATAAAAGTAGACAGACTTCACCACACTCCAAGCCTTACAGGACAAAGAGCAGACAACTAGCTAACCATGTAGGAACCCCGCTGATCAGAGGGAGTCATTCACATCACACAAGGAACGCAAGTAACGCCTCCAGATTACCACTGAACTGGTGTACATTAAACGTAACCCTAAAGAAACCACAGAAGGGTTAAATTAATTATTTTTGGTTCGCTTGATTTGGTCTTCATGGTTTTTCCATCATTACTCTCTCAAACTCTTATTTTTCTTCTTTTACTCTTTTCTACAACCTGTATGAATGTGTGTGAGTTAGGTGTTAGTTTGTTAGATTAGTCAAAGTTTCATTTTGGCTAAAGAAAGGTGCCTATGCATATTTATGAATCTTGTTACCCTGCTTAAATATAAATGGGTTTTTATTTTTGATAGCAATAATACCCGTTCAAATTAATCTTCAATTCACATTGAGCTAATTTGCTACATGAGAGAGATTTATTTGCTGCTCTTTGAATAGGCTAAATTATTTGCAATTATTTATTTGCAGCTTTTAATAATGTATATCATTTATTGTATCCTTTGTAAATAATAATAGTAATAATAATAACACTAATCATAAAACATATTACTGACCGTTTCAACTATCTATTGTCAATAAAACAGCATACATATTTACATATTATTTACATATTTAGTAATTTAGTTTTTTTTTTTTTTGGTCGGAAAGGGGGGGGGGGGTCTCTTATTTTCACATCCCATATGAAAATGCCTATAAATCTCAGCACAGACAATATCAATTAAATTGTTTCAATTGCTTTAAAATATATAACCTCAAAAACGTTTGTACGTGAACTTCAGAACAGAAGTACAACAATATCCAACTCTAACAAAATCTCCCTATTTCTGAAGTTGCTTCTTTCATGACCTTGACACTAACCTACTTTGATTTAACCAAGAGCCTCCAATGTGTTCTGATGCTATTAGAGAACACTCAAGTGTCACTTATTACCACTCATTATAAAGGTGGCAGAAATGCTCTAAACACTCCATTAGTCTGATGATGAGCATTGGTTCATGAAATATGGCAGGTCAGTGTGCTGTGGGCTGTAGAACTGGGCTAAAGAGGGTCACCGCCTGACTCTCTCAGACTCTTCTCATGCCATACTGGCTCAGACACACATGATTGAGAGATCAATGAAGGGTGAAGGTGAAGAGAGGCTTTGGATGATGTGGAGATGATGATGGAGGCATGCATCTTTTCAGGCCAGCAGGTTGCCGGAACCCCTGGGACTAATTAGGAAGGTGGCATTTAACTCCTGCTGCTGGAGGCAACCTGACATCCACCCAGTTTATTATTGAGCCAATGCCATAATCGTTTCTTCATTTCTTAGTCTCTCGTTCATGTTAAACAATATGTAAGAGCAGTATAAGAGGGCGTTCACACAGAACACATTTTTCCTTTCCAATGTGCTACTTTTCTATTGTTTTTCAATGTAAACACGTGCTTGACGGACATGTGTGAGAGCACCGCACATATGAGTGCCATGATTTTTTAAGTGTGCCTGTTCCAGAGGAGTAGACCAATCAGAAGAACTAAAAATATCTTTAATCTAGTTTTGAACTGCAAAAGCATGTCTGAGCCTCGGACATTATCAGGAAGGCTATTCCACAGTTTAGGAGCCATAATTGTTCTGGTAGTACCGGAATATCATCTTTGCATCTTGTGTTTAAATAGACCATAAACAGCAGCTAAACTAACTATTTTCTTTATTCTCTATTTCCACCTGGGGATACTCATCCAGAGGCCCCTAGAGATTATGCAGTGTCATTGATGAATCCAAGACCTGTGAAGAAATTATGCCAAGGTATCCATAATCCTGGACCAGGTTGTATCCTGAGCTGATGCTGTGGCGGTCATGGAGGAGTGGACTGTATGAAACTGATTCCTGAAAGACCACAGAGACAGACGAGTCTTCGCATTGATCGCGTGGGCCAGCCTGAACACCTACTCACACCTGCAGTTTTCCAGCCTCCTTCAGCACATGCAATTAGATGGAGCAGAGTTTACTACATAAAGGCATAGTACACAGATAGGCCATTTAAAAAAAATAGGTTTATATTCTAATTCCATTTAATCGGTCGATACATAATAGTTCTACAATAATGACAGCTGTTTGCATCACTTCTCAATGAATTACGGCTGCAGAAAAAGCTACATGTGAATTTACAACGCATAGACATGGTTTTACTCCATAACTACAGTGGAGAATTTGAATTAAATCCTTCAGTGAGACTATTCCATAGTCGCGCTGAATCAATGAAAGCAGGTAACTTCTTTTTATTAAGCAATTGCTATTTTTCCCAGAGAATTCCCTGGATTTCTTGATGTGTATTTGGACAGGTTTGTGGGTTTCTATGAAGTTTCTGCGATTTGTTTACTACAAATCACACTGTGCTGTCTCGAGAAGATGTGCATGCCAATTGCAGCTTTGCTCAATCACGTTTGTGATTTCAATTCAATTAATCTGCCAGCCCTAGTGTAAAAGTACGTGTACTGTATGTGTCCCAAACTGTCATGGTATCGGTGCCCAAGGATGAACACAGTCAGTACAAATATGTCAACCTCTGAAGTTGAGCAGAAAAAGACCACAGTGAAATTTACGCTGAACACATCTTATCATCAAAAAAATGTAAGATGTACCGTTCTGGAATGGTTTAAAGAAAAAAAAAAAACATGCAGTCAAATAAAACAGTTCTCATGCCAACATGCTACTGTAAACAGAAACTCGCAATGCATAACTCCGAGTTCTTCTGATTGGTCCACTGCTTTGGAACTGACATTGATGAGCACCGCTGCATGTTAAAGTTGACATTCTTTTAATAGCAAGACACAGTCTTAGGGTGCTTTCAGACTAGCACTTTTGGTCCGCACCCAGGTTCGTTTGACGTGAGAAAACGGTACATTATAGCTTGTGTGAACGGGTCTTCTGAACTCGGGTGCGCACCCACGAACCGTACCCGAGTCTGGGGTACGGTTCACACGAACTCCAGTCCGATTCACTTCTGGTATGAAAGCAATCATACAAAACAACAGAAGTGAACCGCCAACTGTACAACAAACTGTCGTTTTTATAATGTTCATTCGTGTGTGTGTGTGTGTCTGTGTATCACATACTGTACCTTGGTGACAAGCGGGACTGAGCGAGGGCAAACAGTGATAATGTTTGCTTGTCAACTCCATAAACAGCTTCTGACATCGCATTATTTTCTGAACATTTATAATATTTTTGCGACAGATACAGTAGATGCGAGTCGCTTTATGTACACTGTAAAAAAAATCTGTAATTTTACGGTTTATTTCAGGCAGCTGGGGTGTCGAAAAAAAATGCAAAATAACAGCCGTTAAATTACAGAAATTTACTGTAAAATAACAAAGGTTGAATTACAGAAATTTACCAGAAATTAAAATAAGGAAATTTCTGTAATCTAATGTCCATTAGTTTACAGTAAATTTCAGTAATTTAAGGCCGTTCAGCAAAAAACTGAGTAAAAGCGATGTGCGGACGTCTTTCCATTTTGGCGCTTTGCTTTCTTGGCCATCACCTGGCAACAGCCGTTCACAACTTTTAGTTCTGTAAAGTTCTGTAGCTTTTTGTGACAAAAATACTTTTTTTAACAGAAAAAGCAATTCAAAAAGCTTATGCATTTGTACCAAACCCATATCAAACCATGACCCCAAAACCGAGGTACTGTATGTACCAAACTTTGATTTCTTTGTACCATTACACCCCTACTCAATACCTATTTAGAGTGTTCATTTCCCTTTAACATCTACAGATCAAAGCTCTGATACTGTAGCTATTAGATATGAAAGACACCTCTCTGAATGAGTACCTCATTAATATCAGTTTTGCATGGCCACTTCCTCTGTGAGAACGCTTGAAGCTCTTTGATTTTAGACCTCCACTGAGAAATCCAAACTCTTGTCCTGATTAATAAGCAGGCATGAGATCATACATCTTCAGCCTAATGTCGTTTTCTCCCATCAATCAAGATGTTTTTGCTATATCTTATGAAAATGTTAATGGTGGCTACACACACAGTACCAAAAACCACCACCATAGTGCTAGGTTGCTAGTCTTTGTATTGCTAGGGTGTTTTGGGTGGATAGTAGACTGTTTGTAGCTCTTCTCTTACTGATCTCAGTAGAGATGTTCTGATACCCTTTTCCTCTAACTGATACAAATTCAAATACATGTGCTCATAGTTTCAAAAAATGCTAAGTACTGATTCAGTACCTGGGTGTGTATCTGTATACAACTAGCAGCATGAATTACTGAATTGATATAATTATTTTATTTTATGTTGTGCTTCAGACATATCCCTTAATAAAACATGAAGAAATACATACAGTACAGTGAACTATTTTTTATAGTCTGGCATACATCTAACAAACAATATTAGTAACTGTTCTTCACTGAAAAACAACAACATTTATTGTAGCTGGAAATATAATCCTCACTCACTTACTAAATAACTATTCTTTGGCTTTGTCCCTAATTTATCTGGGGTTGCCCCAGCGGAATGAACCCTTCCAGCCACAAAAACAGCACTGAAAATACATTAACTCATGAACCCCAAGTGCTGTGAAACACCTATACACTCTCTATTTCACACACACACGCTACGTACACTACGGCCAATTCAGTTTATCCAAATCACTTACTGTATACAGCATGTCTTTGGACTGTGGGGGAAACCAGAGCACCCAGAGCGAACTCTACGTGAAAACTGGGAGAACCTGCGACCTTCTTGATGTGAGGTAACAGTGCTAACCACTGAGCCACCCTATAATAATGTGAACTGATTTTTTTTTTAGTTCCAGACTATGTGCAATAGTAACTGGTCATCCAAAACAATAAACTTGACAATTTTATGTTATCTTTATTGCTCATTTGCTGTCTTTTGAAAACTTTTCCCTCAGTTTAAATTAAACAACTAAGCTTAGTTGATTCTGGCATGGCTCATCCTTCAGTGCACTAGCCTTGATGAAACCATAGCGTTCAGCAAGAAGAGGCATCTTCAAATGCTTTATTAAGTTACTTGTGTCATAGTTGCTAATGTTTGTGTCACTCAGCACGACATATGATTTGTTGCCCTTTTACTGGCTGGTCAGTTACAGTCTGAAATGCAGCCAAACAGTGGACATAGTGCCAGCATATTTTATTTCTTTTTTTCTACTCTAAACAGTGGTTGCTTGTGGCAAGTAGGCATGGGTATAAGAGTCTGATAGTATGATGACCTTGGATTAAAATATCGCGGTTTGACATGTACATAACAGTATTTTGATTACTGCTCTAAAAAATGTTCTTTTTAAATGTCTGGGTAAAAAAAAAACCCAGCAAAAAGGGTACCTATTTTATGCCTTTTACAAGATCTAAGATAAGCCTTTGGTGTCTCCAGAATGTCTGTAAAGTTTCAGCTCAAAATACTCATCACATTATTTTTATATCCTCCAGAATTTGCCCATTTTGCTGTCTGAATACATTTTAGCTGTTTTTGTACCCTGTGGCTTTAAATGCAAATTAGTTGCCTCCCTGCCCACTGCTCCCACGTGCGTGTCTGCTTCTCATCATGCGTTACGTCAGATAAACAGCACAGTGACAGAGACAGCCTCGGTTGAAGCTGAAATACAGCTCATTAGTCAAAAAAGCCAAGTAAGTTTATTTCATGTATTTGTGGTGGAGTTTATCCAAGCCTTTCTGAAATGATGAGTCTCACACAAATGCTGTTTACTGACACCATGCGGCTGTGGTGATTATAGCGGTTAAGAATAATATATAACAATTTTACTGTCTTTATTACAAACATGCTGTTTTAAAAACATTTTAAACTTGGAAAACTTTCAAAAATCAGAGAGTTGGAAAACATATTTTAATCCCAGTTTATTTACAAAAAAAAAGTTGTGTGAATGTGAATGTGTGTATACATGTTATTATAGAAACATGGCGTCTGTCAATCAAGGGGTGGGCAGGGAAAACCGCACACCTACATCTAGTTGTGGTGGGCCTCAAAATCGGTATTTCAAAAAAAAAAAAAAAAAAAAAAAAGAGACTTGTTGGGTTTCTATCGCTCCAATATAGCACTATATCTACACACAGTTCTGTCCAATCAGCTTATAAAAGTTGATTTTCATCATAGGTCCCCTTTAAGAAACATTTTAAATAATTTTAAACATTAAACATGTCAGGCTAAATAATTAAAATAAATAATTTACTTCTACTTTCTTCATTAGTTTGAAAAACATAGATTTTGTTACAACTTGAAAAGGCATTTTTGTATATCTTTTATTTCTTTGGATATAAATATGCCACTGCACTGTTCAGGTTCATAGCATGCTTGGATATTAGTGTATAAGCATTTTGAATCATGGGCTAACCATTAACTTTTAATGTGGACAGTACTTTTCTGCTAGAGATATTGTCGCCCTAAAAAAACAGATGTAAACTGAGCATCATAATGGGGAAAAAGAAGACCTAGTATTGTTGGTGCCAACCATTCATTACAACAAAGATCTGCAAAAGAACGTATCTGAGTGTAACTCTGACAGTTGAACTACAGCGGCAGAAGATCGAAGACATTCCTGTCAGCAACAAGAAACTAAGGCTGTAATTGGCACCTGCTCACAGAAGATTGGAAAATGGTTGCTAAAAGAGTCTTGATTATAGCTTTGCCATTTGAATCGTAGGGCCAAAATCTGATAGTGTAATGGTGATATTTTCTGCTCTTTCCAGCCTCTTAAGATGCTTTTCCATTGCATGGAATGGTGCAGCTCAGTGCTGTTCACAATTGAGAGATTTTCCTCTGCTTTCTGTACATAGTACCTGGTGTTCTTTTTTATTACCACAATGAGTGATTGAGGTTCTAATTGAGCCACACCTTTACCAAAATGAGTTGTAGCGAGTGGATCCAGTGAGAGCTAAATGGACTACCTTGAATAAAAACATTTTTTTTTTCAGGATGTCAGAGCAGTAGATGTGGTACAACTTTAGCAATAAACTCACCCATTTTACAGTAATTAACTGCAGTGGAAGGGCAAATTAAACTGTATCGTAATATGGCAATATGTACTTGAAATTATTTGTATTTGAATATTTTCTAATATTTATTGTAATA